>NW_011914058.1:0-2823 GCF_000151845.1 Pteropus vampyrus | reverse complement strand
CAGTTAGACACATCATAATGAAATGGATTATTATCAAAATAACAAATAATAATAAATTATTATGATGATAAACAATCAAATCGAAATAATCAAAAAGAATAGCCAGAGAGGGAAGAGCAATCACTACAAGCAAGCGACAATTAGATCAACTGCAAACTTTAACAGCAACAATTGTAGACAAGAGCCAGTTGAATAATGTCTTTAATATGTTGAGAGAAAATAACTGTTAACCTAGAATAGTATACCCATCAAAATCCTCTTCTGAAAATGAAGGTACAATAAATATATTTTCAGATTTAAAAAAACTGAGTTTTATTATCAACAGACATTTATGAAAACACCTTATAAATTTCATACCGTGGGAAGAAGAAAAACAATCTCAGAGGGAATGTCTGGGATGGAAGGAAGGAGGGCGAACAAAGAACATGGTGAATACAGACATAAATCTAAAATACACATTGCATGCTAACTTGACAGGTTAAAATGCAAACCTCAAGTACTGGGCAGGAACAGTATGTGAACTGGGAATAGAGTGGGAGTGAGAAGATTTAAAATGTTTCAAGATTCTTGCATTACTTAGGAAGGGAAGAGAGTAGTGTTTAATTTTAGTCTTTTAGTTAAATATGCATGTGGAGAATGAGTGCAAACATGAAGTGAAACAATTGGATAGAATGTATAATTTTCAAACCATAGGCAGAAAAAGGCAAAAAAGATTAAGAAAAAGAAAATTCTAGAAAAAGTGGGGTACATAGAAATCAAAATGCAAAAGGATAGAAATAAGTCAAAGTATACTAATTATCATAAGGAATATATTAAAACCATGGCAGCCAGTTAAAAGAATGCTATATTGGATTTTAAAATCCAGATAGAAATTACTTTACAAGAAACACAGAAAGTTCTTACACTGTCAGAGTTTCCTGAGAAGCACATACAAGGAAGGCATTAGATGTGTAAGAGATTTTCTTTGGAGAAATGCCTGTGGTAGATTTAGCAAGGAGTAAGAATATGAGGAGACAGTCTTCAGATGGTGAGGCAGGTCTGACACATATAAAAAGAGAGAAGAGGAAAAGGAGAATTGGATAGGAAGAGCCTGAGACAGCAGCACAGCTCTGAGAAAGTCTCAGCCAGACTAATGGAGTCCATGGCAAAGACTGACCCTAGATTGATCCCATATTGGATTCAAATGGCCAGTCTCTATTACCTCCTGCTGTTCTCAGTCGTTAGCTGAGAGCATCTGAGGTGAGGCATGTCCTCAATGAGAATATCACGGTTGGTCTGAAAGTGTGGCAACCAGAGGTTTTGGTCAACTATTTCTGCTGTAAGTTCTCTTGAAAGAAGATTTGAGCAGTGCGCTATCGTGGCTGCGACACACAGAAATGCTGAAACTAATATGATGGGGAAAGATCTACGAAGCTAACACTAACAGCAAATATAAAATGAAGTAGCTTTATTAAAAATAGAAAACAATAGGCTTAAAAAAAAGACTGTCTTTATGAAAGTTAATCAACCTCATTAGTTTCTGGTTTACCCTTTCTATATTTCTCTTTGCAGAAACATGTATATTTTTATTTCTCTTACAAAAAAATTAACATGCTATCTTCTGTTATTAGATTAACATACTATAATTTATTATCTTATTAAGAACAATTATTCTTTTGCACTTTGCGTTTTCCACTTCATAATATGCTATGAAAATCACTTCATATCAATCCATGAAGATATTCCTTAGTATTTTTTACACCCAGGTAGTACTCAGTCATATGGATGTACTATGATTCATTTAACATATATTTGTGGGGAAAAAAAAACAAAACTTAAGAAGAACAAGCCAGAATAGTGAGATTGATTCCTCTAAGAGTGAAAGGGAAAGGGTGAAAGATATAAGGGAGATGAGGGAGTAACATTTCTCTGAGAGTATCTTTTTATGTAATTTTGACTTTTGGAACATACTTAAAATTTATATCTAATCACATCGAAAAGTATATAAAAAAGGTTTCATAATGGAATATAAAGAGAAATGTATGAACCTTACTCTAGTTCAAATTAATAACAAAACTACACTGAGGGGAGAAAATGAATAACCAAGTAACATTGAATACAGTACATTTAATCTGAAGATAAAAACAATTATAAATGAACATGAATTCCAATTAGTTTGATTTTTTTCAGTAGTATGGGTTAGCAATTCTGTAATTTTCTGTGTAAAAAGGAGGTTGAACAAATAAGTAAATATAAAGAAACTGAAACCAGTTTTTTTTTTTAACTTTGAATAAGAGCACATCATGCATAGAAGGATGGTTAAACCACCTGGAGTTGGACTGCAGCTGGAGGTATTAGCATAGACTCATGGATGTTAAGATAAATCATAGATGATAGAAATAAATAGATATATGTGTGTGTATCTCCCACACCTTTGGTACCCCAGGTTTGTCTGCAGAAAGGGCCTAGAAAATAAAGACATTCCAATAGCGATGAGCACACCAAATTTTGGTTACTAATGCCATTTACCAATGAGGAAGGCTGAGCTTCTTGGAATAATATCTGAATGTAGGGCTGTGAACAAGCTCTACAAGGAAAAGTACAAGAAAAGTACAAGATGATCCAGAAAAAGTAAAACATGATAAAAAAAGCAAAAAAGTAATGGAGATATGTGAAAATGATCCAGGAGCCAGCTTAAGGGGAGGGAAGCTCCTAGATTAGATCCTTATCTGCTCTCTGAAAGAAACTTGATGTTTCAGTTTTCTGTGGAGCCTGGCTCTCTTCTTTGAAAAAGTCTTTTTTTTTTTTTTTTTAATTGTAAGTATATAAGTAGCTAGAAAATAT
>NW_011914057.1:0-2655 GCF_000151845.1 Pteropus vampyrus | reverse complement strand
TGGCGCCAAGCCTGCCAGTTACTCAGTCCCAGGCTGACAAGCCTTCCTGACACAATTAGGGCAGCCCTGGTCTGAGATATTTTACATGGATCCCAATTAGACTTGCATCGTGCCCAGGGAAGTAGCTCATCTGGTTCAGGGAAGGGAAAATGACACTTCATGTGTGCCTTCCATCTATCCGACTTAAAGTTCTGCTTGGCTGCTGATGGCGAAGCAGAGGAGACAGATGTTCTGGCACATTGTGCTGGGTGTATTTAGAAGGCAAGAACACTAAGTGGCAGAGGAAGACTTTGGGGGTGAGGAGTACATATCATGCTGAAAAGCAAACTATTTCTTCGGTACACATCTCCATATGGGATAAGCCCACACCACATGTGGGTATAGAGATGTGGAGAACTCCAGATACTCACATGCTCTGTATGAGACCCAGATGGGGGTTCCTGTCACAGCCTTACTTCCTCTGCCTCTGAGGTTATAGTTCCCAGTGTGCCAGGGAGAGGAAGGCTGTCTAAATAGTTCCCCCAACTATTTGAGGCAACTGCCTTTTCTACTTATTTCAAATTCACTTACATGGCAGAATACGTCCCAGAAAGCTCTGGAGTTTTGTGATGATTTACAGACATCTGTGTGTTCTAAGTCCTCACAGGAAAGCTGTCATTGAAAGTGGCCATGACAGCGCCCCCTTACTGACTCTGGGGCTTGAACCTATGGCCCAGGATGCTTTGGATGGTTGTCGTAAAACCAGAAGGAGAGTGGGAAAGTCCAATTTAAAAGCTACAATGTATTTTGCTGAAAATATGGGTATGTGTGTGCCTTCCAGAGAGTGTGCTCCCTGAGAGAGACTTACACAGTTCATTACAACATGAACAAGAACAAGAGGTAATGGCTTCACTTAATAGAAAACTAGCAGCATCTTTTTGCTCCCTGGTGCATTCCCCGGGGTCTTCATCAGGCAACCTCTCCTGTAGCGGGAGGGGTGTGCCTGGCCAGCACAGCTATAACTCATCCATCATGGCCAACAAATCATCCCCCTTGCTGGCGTTCCATCTCGGCTGGTCTGTGATCTCAAACTCCCCCATGATCCGAGCCAGCTCTTTGTTCCTTTGCTGGTCCTGTTAGAAAAATGAGAGGTGCAGTTGGTATTTAATTTTCGTCCCACCGCTGTGATGCATTTCGGTTCCTTACCTGTTTGTCAGAATAGGGACTATAGTTACATGCTGACTGGAGAGAAGAAGGGAGGGCCTTGGAAGTTCCAGGTTATTACAAGATGAGAAGGGGAATAAGATTTGACTTGTGGAATCCCCTGCACACACCTGAGTAGCTTGTATGTTGACAACTTCATAGGATAACTCTTCCGGCCTGGTTAGTGCTGCCTGTCTGCATGAGTTGGAAAAAAAAAAAAAAAATGGGTCGAAGGTTAGGGTTCTCTCCAGCGTGGCAAGCTGGCTCTTGATAACTTGGCAACCTATTTTTTTTCTGCCTCATCTTCTGCCATTTCCCTTCCATTTTCTACCCCACCCCCTACCAATGCACCCCACACTCCAGAAAGTCAAGTCCTGTTATATCTCTGTGCTGTTATACATACTAAACTCTGCCAAGAATGTTTCCCTTTCCTTTGCTTGGCAAACTCCAAGACCAGCTCAGACGCTAACTCCTTCAATCTGCTGGTACAAAGTGATCACTGAGTCCTCCATTAGAGCATTTATGACATGGCACTGAAATAACGTGTGTGCATGTTCATTCTCCTAGTATGTGGGGAGTCCCTGAAGACAGACTCTAGGTCATACACGCCATGTTTGTGTCCCCAGAACTTACCACAGTACCTGCCACACAGAAGTGCACAAAGAAGTTAGTTCAATGGGTACGGAAATAGAAGGCAACCTCCACCCCAAATATTTGGTTGTGAGGAGGATCACATGAGATAATGAATGCAAAAGTGCTCTGTAAACTGTAAAGTACTGTATAAATCTAAGTGAATTACTACTGCTATTAGTTTTGGGGGAGGCTGTCTAATCTCAAAGACATCATGCTCCGACCTCCCTCTGGTTTTCTTAACAGATTTTTCTTAATCTGATTATCTTGACTTCCAATAGTTCTTGTTCGGCTATGCTGTAATAAATCCAGAAGGTTCAGGCTATTTAATACTGATGGATTCTTCTTTGAGTAGCTTATTGAATTTGCTGATGTGTCATTTGCGATCTTTATATCTGTATTTATGAGTGTCACTCATTTATAATGGTCACTTTTTTAGTTTACACACTTAGGATTTTTATATGTTTTTATAGAAACAGGTTTAAAACATACTCCTCCTCTTCATCGGTGGTAAAGAGATTTAATCGGAATCCTGGTTCAGGGCCGCTGGGTTTCTTAATCTCCATTCCTCCCATCAGCCTGGCCAAGAAATTCAGCTCTTCTTTAGCAAGAGGGTTTGGAGCAATGCTTTGCTGCAGAAACAATTTCATGATTTTTAGCCATGTGAAGGCAATCATATTTCCTGCTGAGACCCAGAGACCCAGGGTGGTATTATAAAAGGAGGCAAAACAATAACTTTAAATTATTTCTGGGAAGAACTGGGTCCAAATAAAGCATAGAAAAACAGGCTTAACCAAAAGAGAAACAATCTGCGTCAGAAGCAGAGGCAGCAAACCAGAGGTT
>NW_011914056.1:0-3388 GCF_000151845.1 Pteropus vampyrus | reverse complement strand
TAATATATTTCACACACACACACACACACACACAGTTTTAGAAGAAGTCGTGGCTCTGTTTGAAAGCACTGATGGAATTTACCCTAAGAGTTCTCATAAATACAGATGATGTTAATCAATAAAATAGACAATGGCAAGCTGTACATGGTGGAGTCTCGGGATACTCCTAGAACACTCCCAAGGCACAGTAGTAAAGTACAAATGAGTAAAAATGATTCTACAAGGAGTCAAACAATGAAGTTCAAGTACACAGATCTCTGATGGCCTGTCTTGATGCAGAGATGAAAAGAATACTCAGATAAAAAACCCAAACCTTTTCTTCAAACTTCTGTACTGCATACCAATATCGAGACGCATAAAAGAGGAGTGCTCCACTCCAGCTGAAAATAAAATAGGGCTCTCTTGGTTGGCTTTTTGTTCCTAAGGGCCTATTAGACTACTTCATGGAACCTTTGGGACATTACTGGACACAATTCAAAAACTCTGACCTAGAAAACTAAACTTACCACATTTCTTTGTTGCAAACATCCAAAAGTATGATTTACTACAACTGTGCTTTTGCTAAAGGTTGGGCAACATGGATATTAATTTTAGTTTATTCTAAGGCTATTGCTAACTAAGACAGTGTTTCTGTGTATATCAGAAAATGGTAGTAAAAACATTTTTAAGTTAGTATATTCTTACACAACCTGAATGTTCTGGCCATGAGACCTTTCCACACCCCACTGAACAGTAGCCCAACCTGTGTGCACACATAGGCCACTCTACCCCTTATGCACATGAAGATTCACAGACACACACATCACCATCATGAAGCATACTCTGTTCCCTCCCTCCTACTCTCCAGGTGAGGTGATAGTAGCACTTTCAGAGTTGGAGCTGTGGGGGAGCTAGAGAAGCGCCTCAGGAAACCCCTGGAGTGGTTGGGGATGAAGTGCAGCCGTGGCATATGTGTATACCTATGGGTGTCTGCTCTGCTGAGTGTACACGGCCACGGGGTCATGGTGGGTTTGTGTAGGAAGAGGCTCTCCCTTCCAGCTAGAACTCTGGAAATCTCAGTTCCCATCACAAGCTCCCATGTAAGTTAGCATCTGCCTACCATGGGAATTGTGTCCCCTTATACAAGACATCTTTGTACAAACACACATACACACACACACATACCCTAGACTGTGGATATTTCACATTGCTCATGTCAAAACCACATGCTTTAAGAAGCAACACAACAATGGATGCTTTTGAAATTGTATCATAATATTTTAAAGTCTTTTGTCTCTATAGATAGTCATCCCGCTTCTGTGAAAGGTGTGCTTAAGTCAGGCCATTAATCTCCTCAGTAACCAACACAGAATTTTCTCTAGGTGCCTGCATACATACACATAAATATGCACACATGCACATACGGGTACACACACTCACACATTTGTACACATACATAGGCAATTAATTCTTTACGATATAGATTTGCTACAAAGACTTTAGTTTGGACATCTTTCAGAAAATATCATTGCCAATAATTTCATTGAGACAGCTGGAAAAAATAAACATCACCCCCATAAAACAATATAACTTCCTAACTTCCCAGTGCAGTCTACAAAACAAATTAGTTGAAAAATATACGCCTGGGAAAGAAAATGAACTGGCCTTCTAAATAATGATGGATTTAAGTCATTGCTATGTTAGAGAACTCCGGATAAAAATGATAATTTGTGTTTTAGGGTAATTGATCCTAAACTGTTATTATCATTAATAAAATAATTAGCTAACAGGACCAGCTCTCCACTGAGGTCATTTCTTCTAAAACAGGAAATCATCAAGGTATTAGAGGTGACTCTGTCAAATCTCATCGGTGGGAGACATACATCCAGCATATCTAAAAACATATTCAAATCATTAAAATGTAAACTAAAGAGAGGAAGGACCAAAAGCTTATCTGCTACACTCTAAATGGCTATAGGTAGGAAGGCAAAAAGAGATTTATAAGAATGAGAAGTTCTACACATGAACTGGAATGATTAGGTAAAAATTTACATATAAATATTTTGAATTTTGCATCAGTCTTTGCATTTTAACTGAAAAAAAGAAAACATTAAAATTACCCTGAACACAGGCTGCTGTGAGCACAGATCTCCTCTTAGACTTCCTCACTGGTCCAGAGCCCTGTACTGATTCTGCTAAGGGACCCGATGTCCTTAAGGTTCCTTTTGTGTTCACTTAAGCGAGGACCTGGCACTCAGGAAGATGCCTGGGCAAAGTGGATTGGAGAGCCTCCTGTTTGCCTGTGGTCACCATATCTCCCAGCTACCACTGACTAACAAGGATAGTGCCAGTAGAAACCCAAGACTGATTTTTTCCTCTCCACAGGATTAACAAAATGCTTTAACTCATAGAGCACTACTGGCTGTGACACCCAGTATGGAAACAAAGTATACAACTTCCACAATGAAAGTCTTTCAATTTTTTTTTTTGTATCTCAATAACTATAAATATAACTTCATGTAGAAATAATGCCAAAATTCTTAACTTCAAGCTTTTTTTTATTTTGACCAAAAAAAAAAAAAAAATCGAAAATACAGATCCTAGAGAAAGAACAAAAGCATCTCAATTTAGGATGCCACAGCAATCCTGCTCCTAAAAACAGCCATGTACTTTTAGGATCTGTATTATCCATAACCTTACACCTCATTACCTCCCCTTTCCCAAGAAGTTTGAGGATAGAGGATGGGAAACCAGATCTGATGAAGCTTCCACCACTTGCCATGCTGCATGGTTTACATACATAAGTAAAATAAGAACCTCTGCTGACTTGATAAAAAGTTCAGGATGGAATTTGAACACAGGTTTGTCTCCACTAAACTATATTGCCTCTCTCTCCTCCAAATGCCTCAAACTCACTAAATTATTCTTTGGAAGATACTGAGAGTCAGACTTATATCCATTACTTGAAAACTCACATGAGAGTTAACAATAAACAAAATGAGATGAAACAAGAAATAATTAGATTTCACTCCTCTGTTTGTATAACACGACTATAAAAATGCTGTAACTACAATAAAAATATATATTATGCAGGAAATATGTTTTACCTATGATGTCATTAATAATTTACCTTCAATAATCATGAAGGTTGTTGAGTTTCCAAATCAACTAATTTACTATATATCTCAGCATCCAAAATGTATTTGCATGGTTAGCTGTAAACTGATGAATATTAACAGAGATTTAAAAAAAATCATTTCTCCTTTTAGCTTGTTTCCTAATCATTTAAAGGCCTTTCAAACTATGAAAAAATGTATCTTAAACTTCATATGCATTTCATTTTCCCTTAAACAATTTCTTATCATTGAAGTACCTGAATATTTAAAAAGGCACAAAACTTAAAAAAATA
>NW_011914055.1:0-2656 GCF_000151845.1 Pteropus vampyrus | reverse complement strand
TAGACTACTTTTCATGTCACTTAAGGTCTAAATGATTTTAAGAATGAAAACTGGGGAGGATTTAACATTAATGTCAGAGAAGATGTACTGTAGAGAAAATAGAGTTTGGTGTGGGAGTGGGGAAGGAAGTGATATACAAGAACTGAGGCATCTGGGATAATTGAAGAATGTTTCGTGGAGGTAGGTCATATCTGGACCTTAGAATAAATACTGATACAGGGATTCAAAGTGTAATCCTACTGCAGAGATGTGTGATAAGAAAAAAAACATGATTTGCTTCATTAAGGAAGCTATGAATATCCAGTTTAAAATTTCACCAGTCTCTCAAGAAATGGGATTGATCTTTCAAGAAAAATAATTCCTAATTATCTAATTATGAGCATAACACTAAATGAACAATCTTTTTAGAGTCTAGTCTTCTTTATACCACAGTATTTTTCCACAAAATATTTCATCAATCTGTTTTCTATAAGTTTAAGAAAGAATTTTGTTGGAAATGAATAAGCTATCCGTGAATAATGAATAAGCTATTCTCCTACCATTCAAAATCCTTACATTGAAGGTGTATTTGCTTTCTTGTGTTATTTTTTGAGAATTAAGGAGCATATTGAGAGTTTCAGTTGGATACTATATAGTGTCATAATACTGGGCAGTCTCGAGGACAAAGCTGAGATTATTCAACCAAAGGAAAAAAAATGATCTCGTGTTTATTGTAGTCTGTTCTTCATACAAGTGAATACTAATTTTCATGCAGGAAATTCTTTTTTATTTTGCTTCACCCTCCCCCCCCGCCAAAAAAAACCCTCTATGTTTTTACCTTAATAAAGAGAATCCAATTTATTTTGCTGGTTTGTCACAGTTAATGGATTTCATTAGAAAATCCTTCAAATATAAAGATGTTTTGCACCTCAAGTATTTGTAAATAAACCATAGAGTTAATGGAGATAGACTTTTTTATAATTAGGAAGGAAGAAAATACACTTTTGTCTTAGTTCTGAGCAGCAAATAACAGCAAGCAGACTGCTATCACTTTAATAAGGCTGTGTTAGTGTTTTTGCATGGATTTTCTTAAATGCCGATATAATGCAGTGTAATGTTTTCAAACCACTGAAACAATGAGGAGTAATTTTCAAAGGCACTTATGAGGTCTATTCTTATATTATTAAATGTGGTGGAATTATGTGACTTTACATTACCTCCCTAGGACAAAGGGAATTAAATTTTCAAATAAGAACCCACAGTGGTACCATAGATCTGTGTAGTATTCTCTTTTTCCTTTTCTTTCTTCCATTCAGGGACCCTGGTTTGATATGAACTCAGAATAAAGAAAAGGGAAACAAACCCATGCTAACAAATACAATGTTATAGCAAAATTAATTAGATAATCCCTAATCATTTCATTATTTTATCAAAATATAGCATTAATTAAATCATCTCAGACCTGAATTCTCAGTAGGATAGCATGAAAACGTAGACCATTGTCAGGTAAATGGTTAGTGAATATGAAAATGCACCTAGAATCTTAAAATAATGACATTTTCTATACTGTATTTTTTTCTTATTCTTTTTGCCTTGTTTTTACCCCATGTTTACATATTTTTTCCCTATTGGGCAAGCCTTGTATCTTCCACATATTGTGCCACATAATGTAATGACTTACACCATTATTGTCCTTCTTCTTATTATTATTGTAATTAATTCTAACTTTTATAAAGCCAAGACTTAATAAAGAGCTTGTGTTGCATATACAGATATTATTCTGCAGCAGTTGTATTTTAAACCATTTAACCCATATTTTAACTACTAGCTTTGGTTTCTAGTTATTAATATTTGTTCAGCAAACATTAAGGAATGATGTATTGTGATATCAACTTTTTAAAAATTTCTCCCTTAACATTTATCAAAGTTTTCTATTAGTACATAATAAATGTTCGAGACTAAATTTTGAATCACAGAATTCTAAATGTACAATAGAATTTACTAATGTAAGTTATTTTGAGGGGGCAGGAAATGCAAATAGAAAGAGTAAGTGATTTGATTAAGACTTTGAAGCCACCTTTTGACAGTGGTAAGGTTGAAGTCAAGCCTTATGACAAATGTACTAACTCTTTCAGTCAACTTTTTATTAGGAATGTGATGGCACATTAGAAGGAAGTCTTGATGGCATTCTACTTGAAATGGAAGCTGGTCATGAAAGTAGTCTAATATGTCATTCTTAACTACAGATTAAAGGGATATAAAATTATATATATTAAACAGCTAGAGATCAAAGCCCAGTGATTTTGTATCTGTGTCTATGTCTGTCTGTCTGTCTGTCTATCTATCTAAGCTCACAAAGGGATTTTAAAATAAATTTCAAAAATTATACTGTTCTTTTCCTTCTGCTTTCTTATAGAAAATGTGATGAATATTTTCGTATGAGTCATTAGTTAAAATATAATAATTCAATTTGTTTTCTCGAAACACTGTATATAGTAGACTTTAGGTAATATATAATATTATTCTACAAAAATAAACATACAGAATCAAATAATCAAGGTTTAGTCTTATTTTCCTCATAAATATAATTGAACTCATAATAATACATCTGACAGGGTTGTTATTATTGAATTACATAAATACATAATAATGTTTTGTTAATATTTATATATTTATT
>NW_011914054.1:0-2405 GCF_000151845.1 Pteropus vampyrus | reverse complement strand
CTCCAAAAGCCCCCACTTAGGGAGCGAAGAGGTGAGGCTTTCCAGATAACAATGAACTGTGTGCTCTTCCTTGCCAAATTGAGTCTATCATTTACCTCTCTCTCCTTCAGTACTTTCTCCTGGATATGTTTTCACAGCATGGGGCCTTCAGCTACACAAGTGCATGCGCGCGCGAGCACACACACACACACACACACACACACACACACACACACACACACTGAATAATGGGAACCTACTTATTACATCATCTTACTTTTGTGGAAAGTTAGTTTCTAAACTCTCTTTCTTCCTCAGTGACTTTTTTTTTCAGTGAGTAAAATGAATGACGGTATTTGTTTGCAGCTTCCAGTGTTGCCTGTAAAGAACACCAGTTATTCATTTAGGAAAATTGCTTGATCAATGCTATGCAGGGCTATTATATCTTTTCTGCTGACAGGAGAAAAGAGTAATATCCCCAATTGAAATAACTGGAAAACCAGATTGCTGAATTAGAAGTGAAGATATCATTAGATGTACCCTCCAATAACTGGTTAGAATTGGAAGCATTTAAGTCTATACATAATCAAATATTGCATCTTTGTTTTATGTTAAATAGATTTTTATGGAAGAGCAATAAAGGAGGAAATCTGCTTGCTAATTTGATTAAAAACACAATGGATCTCTGTTATTTCAGCTATTTAGACTCCAATAGGTGGAGGTTGATTAAGAAAAAAGAAAAAACTAATTTCATATTTGAGATCTATTATCAAACATTACATATGTTTGTAAAGTGAAATTATTTATTACAATCGAAAGTATGTTTTCATAATCACTCTCAGATATATTTCTAACTTCTCTTTAAAATGAAAAAAGTAGCTAAAGAGATAGTAGCACTCTATCACCAGGATGTATGGGAAAGAGAAAGTATTTTATTAACCACATGAGCTCATTTACATAAAACACAACAGAGATTGAAAGAATTTCACTTGGTAAAAGCCATCCCAAAACACAGATCTGTAGAATCCCATAATTTAAGAGATGTATCTATTCTCTGTTTATACTGTTATAATTTTTTCATTGTGTCATAGCTGTTAGTGAACATATCCTTTTGCCTTATTATTTCTTTATCCATTAAACAGATATTTACTGAGCTCCTATTGTGTGGCAGATGGTGTTTCAAGTAATAGGGCCACAGTAGATAAAACTCCTTACCAACAAAAAATCTAGTTGAAATGGACAATTTAAAAAATATGTATAACATATAGTATGTTGGATAATAATAAATTCCAGGGAAGAAAATATGTAGTAAAATATAAAGTGTGGGGATGCATTTTAATTTGAGTGATTAAAAAAAAAAGACCTCACAGAGGGGCTTCCAGTCAAGATGGCAGAGTAGATAAACTCTGTGCTTGTCACCTCTCATGATCACATCAAAATTACAGCTAAACTACAGAACAATGATCCTTGAGATTAGCCTGAAGTCTAGCTGATCAGAAGTTTTATAACTAAAGACATACAAAAGAAGCCATCTCAAGACTGGTAGGAGGAGTGGAGACATAGAACAGGCTGGTCTCATATTTACATGTGTTGGTTAAAGTTTGGAGTGATATCTCAGCTGTGAAGGTGCCCCCTGAAGAGCAAGAGGTCCCAGCCCCACACCAGACTTCCCAGACCAGGGCTCCAGTGCTGGGAAGAGAAGTTCCCAAACTTCTGGCTGTGAAAACCAGATGAGTTTGTGGCTCAGTGAGATGGAGGGCAGCTGGAGTACCAGGTGTTCCTCTTAAAGGGCCCACACACAGTCTTACTCACTGACAAACTCACTCACTCTGAGCTCCAGCAGTAGGGCAGCAGCTCAAAAGGCACCAGGGACATAGGAAAGGAACTGAATTATCTGGCTTTAGGGCAAGGACTCAGGGGGCAGGTTTCTCCCAGACAGAAGTGCTGGTAGAAGCCATTGTTCCTTTGTTGAACCCTCTCTCTACCCAGCCCGTACCCATAGATGGGTACCATATCTCAGCCTCCATGAAGCTAGCTAATACTCTTCCCCTGGCCCTGGTGATTACCTGAGACCCTGCCCCACCCAACTTGTGTGCCCACCTAAGCCACTTACGGTGGCTTTTCCATACAAATGGCCAGTCATGGCTGATGCTGCAGACTTAACTAAAATCTCTCAAAGGTTCACGAACCCCAAACAAGCAGTGTCTGGCCTCAGCATGCCCCAAATCTCTTGCTAAGCAGCCCTAAGCCTAACACTAGCAGCAGCCAGCTTCAGTTCACAGCTTAGCCTGTCCCAGGCACCTCCAAGCCCAGAACAAGTGACAACCATCTGCAGATCACTTTATAGCTCATACCAAGTGGCCCTAGGCATGGCACAAGAAGCTGCTGAACTTGGCCTGCAAGAGGACCGAGAATCAATACACCCA
>NW_011914053.1:0-2851 GCF_000151845.1 Pteropus vampyrus | reverse complement strand
AATGGAACTGTTCTGTATCTCAACTGTGGTAGTGGTTACATTAATTTATACATATGTTAAAATTCTGAATTACTCAAAAAATTTTTAAATCAAGTTTTTTTTTTTTTTGAAAAAGTGAGATAGAAGGAGAAATGGCATTGATGACTATCACTGCTCTTGTGTCCACTGGTCACTACTTCCTCTCTCAAGGCCCCTGTATTTCCCATGAATTTCTATATCTCTCAAAATGACCGAAGATCACAGTCTGGAAAACGTGTTTTGTAAAATGATAATGAAGGGTCCATATTTCTATTCCTAGAAGAAATTCTTTTCCCTGACCTCATCCACCCACATGTAATCACATTGTCTTTAGCCTTGATTCCTTTCCTGAACAAAACTTTCTTCACTTGGGAAAAAGAAATGCGGCCATGTCCCAGTGATAATGTCTACAGGGTCCTGGAAATTATTAGAACACACATCTATCACGATACAATGAAAGGAACACTCACAGTGCTTCCTCTGAGGAACAACCTTGGCAAAATTTGTGTTCTCCCAGGGCAAGTCTCCTAGGCTGTTTAATAATAATAGCCCCAGAAAACCTTCTGGTTTCATGACTATGTGTACCTGGAAGTAGCCAGTCCCACAAGAGTCCAAATCTAAGGCTTCATCTAATAAACACACAAAAACACTGTGGGAAACTCTGGATTCAAACCAATGATCTGCGGGAGAAAAATGGTAAGAGAAAGCTCCCACCTATCTCATGTTTCCATGGTAATTCATGTCACACTGGCAGCTGTGGCCTTTGGAAGCCTCTGGAAGCCCCCGGGACATTATTTATAGCAGCTTCAGGCCCTGGATGTGAGCTGGACAAAATTGGGAGAAAGCAGAGATGGACGGCCCTGCTTTATCTCATCATGTACTTCCTCACCTCTCACTGCTGGGCGGGGTGTCACCTAGTGAAAGAATATTTTACAAGCAAGCCATTCATCAGGACTGCTAATTAAAAAGTTGGAAAGCGTAACACTGGAGCTGGTTTTGCCGTCTTCTGACACCTCGTTAACCTCGTCACTGTTCTGTCGAGAGCAGGAGTCTCAGGAATGACTACGTAGGTTCTCTCCTGAACCCTCAAGCAAGAAAAAGATACGGCAACACTTGGCCTGAAAAATAACGCCCTCATCTAACCACAAGAATTGTGCCAGATCATGAACCAAACAGGACAAACATGACAAGGAGAGGAAGAGCTAATTAGAGTTTACAAAATTTAGGAATTAGAGTTTATAAAATTTTGTAAATTCACCTTTACCCAGAGGAAAATACAATAGAAATAATAAGTAACCTATTTTTCATAGGCCTTTCTAGTAAAGGGGAAGATGTTACATAATTTCCCTCTGAAAGGACAGTTAGGGATTTGAACCATACTGTATACCAAAAGCTGCACATTTTGTGAAATTTGAACTGAGCCCAAGTATCCTTTTTTCTTTTTTTTTTAACTCAACGGCATGACTAACTTATGTTTTAAATACATAAATAAACCTTAGGATACAGTTCAAACTGAGACCATGTCTATTTATTTTTTGTGACTGGTGAACTGAAATATAAAAATATTCACCCAACCAAACCAATATCTCCACGTGTTTGAGTCTGTCTCTGGCATCATGAAAATTGGAGAAAGATACTAAGCTTTATCGGACCAAGGCATCTAACTCTATCTCATTCCTGGTGAGACTTTGGGAGATGGGTCCAAGTGGTCTCACGAAGCCCAAAGGCAGAATCTAAAACTCTAGCTCTTATCTGAATCTATGACATTCTCACTTGCTCACAAGAAACAGAATACTTTCCTTTGTTGGTTCCCTGCAAGAAGAAAGTTATAGAGCCCTTTTTTTTTTCCTTCAATCAAAATAAAATATCAAGAGACCAAAAGATGGATTCTAATGCTTACCTATTTTATTTTCCCTAGAGCAAGTTACCAGGGCTGTGGCATTGCTGTTCGGACACTTGGATACCTTCAAAAAGGTCTAGTGGGTATTTTTGTCAATCTGAACAGAACGGAAGGGATGCTAATTATGGCCAACACAGCAAGGCCAGATATTTATCTCATCTAATTAGCAATTAATGGTGCGTTTGGACAGACTGCTAAACAAGCCAGAATACTAATATATCCTGGAAATACTGACATCCTAGACACAAAATCTCAAAAACTGGTGATTGTAGAACAGATAGAGGGCACGTGAGTGAGCCAGAGGCTGATTCGTCAGAGAGTAAAGGACAGTGACACAGGCCTGGCCCACAACCTTGGCCATCTTTTGTAATCTCTGTTGGCTGTTTTTTTCTCCTCTTCTCTTGCATAAACATCTACTCTTGGCCTCTTCTATTCTCCATGGGTGGCTACAGCTGCTCCCATGCTTTAAAGGATAGCCTGTTCCCTGATGACTCTTAAGCTGCATCTGTCCTTCTACTGGGGGCTGTGGGTCAGTATGTTCAACTACTCACTGGACACTACCAGGTGAATTAGCAGCCAACACCCTGAAAGTTATCAGCTCTCCCTTCCTTAGTCTCAAATCTATCCCTCTTCCTATAGTCACTCATGAAAATTCTGAGCTCTAAATAAAAATTACTACAAAATGATTCCTGTGATGTTTTCTCAGTCTCAAAATGAAGAGATTTTCAGAAAGGAGAAGGCAGTCAGAGGATGAACATGTTCTACAGAGATGCCTACTCTCCCTGAGGCTAGGTGGATGGGTGTGGGGACGTAAGGGGTGAGGGGGTGAGGGAGCAGCTCCTAGGAGACAGATATGGTTCCTTGAACGTCGGGGAGGCTGATGAAACGATCTGCTACAAACTCTAAGAGCTGTCAATATTTATGCTCAGTATA
>NW_011914052.1:0-2450 GCF_000151845.1 Pteropus vampyrus | reverse complement strand
GTTTCTTTTGAGTTAACTTGTATCAGATATCCCTGAATCATGTTTTATTTTTGGTTGTTTCTTCTGTGAGATTAATGAAGGTCAGATTTGGGACCATTGGGTGCAGCTTCTTGGCTCTTTTAATTTTTGTTCACATACAGATTTGTAAAATTTCCATTGAAATATTTATCAAAGCATTTGAAGCATGTGTCCCATTCATCCATTTATGTACCCTTTTTTTCAGTTTTCTTCTTTTTTTAAAAAAAAAAAAAATAATGTAAGCTAAATTCTTACAGAGGATCATGTCTGATTTTTGGAGGTTATTTGTGATAGTAGGATCCCAGAAGCTTGAGTGTGGCCTTTTAGGTCTGGAAACCATAATTGAATACCAGCTCTGACTCAGTGTGATCCAGATGAAACAGGAAAGGACCTTGTTCTGCTTTTTCTCTTGGTTCTTTTGGGGATTACACACCACCTGGCCCTTCTCACAAAGGGCTTCAGAGTTATTTAAATTCTAAAACATTCCAAACTGCTATAATGGACTGGCTAATTTAAATTAGTATTAGCAAATCTAAACACAATTTAAAATATTAACCAGGAAAACCCACAAAATAGACTGAGCCTCCATACTATTATATGGTTTTATTTGCTCTTGCACCACTTAAACTTTCAAGAACAAACCTCTGGAACTCTAATTACATGTTTCAGTTATGGATACAGAAGTATCTTTCTAAATGCATATATTTCATTGGTAGTAAACTTCAATTCTTGCAAGATTTGCTTGGCATAAAAAGAACATTTATTAAACTAAATACTTGGAAGTGGATGACTAAGATTGAATATAATTTATTTTAATATCGTCTTTTCATTTTCTTATTCTCAGAATATGCAAACAAGAAACCCTAAATCTTAGCAACACTGAAAAGGAGAGACAATAAGAAGCATTCTTACAACATCACATACACTGGCAACTCCAGAATGTCTATTTAGAGGGATTATAGGGGTGGCAGGCTTTGGAAGGCAGAGCTAAGGGACTAATAACCCTCTGTAGATGATATGTTTATTAGGCTGGCTTAGGAGTTAATGGAGATGATGGGGGTGCTAATCCTTCCCCTGTTTTACATTAGGGCTCCATAAATACTGCTGTAATGATGGTGAGATCCTCATTTCTTCATACTTAACATTCCCCTTGCTTTCACATCTAGGTGGGAATGTTTCTGTTTTTGAATTCGTGTCCTATGGGGAGGATATCACCTGCTAATGCAAAGATTGAGACAAATGTGCCCTTCCTTGATCTATTTTAGTCCAGTAAGCCTCAGTTTTCTTTAAGCCTCAGTTTTTCTCAGAGTAAGATGGGATAGCTTCTAATTTATAGGGTACTTACTTCAAATTAATGTGATAGTTAATGCAAAAATGCTCCTAATGGTACCTGGCAGTAGTGCTCAGTTAACCATTATTTTTATCATGGTGATTCTGTAAGCTCTTCATTGTTCTTGGTCTTTCTCTAGAGATTGTTAGTCAGATACCTTGGGCCATGGGTGCTTATAGTTGTTATGGATGTTGAAATCTTGAAAGTGGCTAATAATTGTAGTTTTTTTTTCTTTTATTGTGATTGAATTCTAGGTTCTGTTACTTGACAAGATGGCCACAAGCATTTATATTTTTAAGAAAAACAATCAGTTATATGTTCTACCTTCCTTAGAGTAAGAATTCTGAATTAAAAAATTCTTCATTCCTCAACTATGAATGACTGGAAAGGACAACAAAGTTTAAAAGAAATAGAGCAAGTTCATGCCCTTGAATAACCAAAGTTCGAAGACTACTCTGATAAAATCTTTTAACACTAATTACATCAAATGCTTAAAAAATGGAAATGTCTAATATATCAAGGTTTTGTTGCTTATAGCAATGTAAATTTGTAATACTTTTGGAAGGCAACCAGGAGTCATAAAAATGTCCTACTCTTTGGTTTAGTAATTTTTCCACCTGGAAATCTTAATTCAGTGATAGAATTCAAGGGAAGAAAAGAACTGTGTTGGCTTTTCATGTTGCATGTATATTGCAACATTATCTATAAGTGCTGAAAAATTGGAAAGAAATATCTAACACTTCAAGGCAGGGTATAAAGGGGAAGGAGTTAAGGAAATTATGTCAACTAATTACAGCCATTTAATCATAATTTTGAAGGCCATATAGCAATGTGTGGAAAATTTATACAGATTATTTTGCATGGATTACAGATATGTATAAATATACATGTGTATAGACGGAAAGGGAACTTGGAAAAAGTGAAAATAGTTGATGTGTTAGGATAGGGTGATCATAGCCAGTCTGCAAAAATCACTTTTTTAACTTTGTACAGTAACATACCTGGAAAAAATGCAGATCTGCTGAGAACATTATGAGTCTGGATCTCAGGACAACCTTTGCTCATATTTAGGGAACCCATGTTATTCCATTTCTTCTTAGGA
>NW_011914051.1:0-1362 GCF_000151845.1 Pteropus vampyrus | reverse complement strand
GGAAGGGGAGACGTAGATGGCAAACGAACCCAAGATGCCCCACATCGTGTGTCATCAGGAAGGTGCAAATGAAAACGCCCCCGAGACAGCGGCGCGCAGCTCCTGGAGCAGACCGCCCGGGGCTGGGGGCAGTGGGGACTGAGACGCGGACAGCCCTTGACCCGTGTGGCATTTCTTACTGCACCAAGTATGCGCTCACCGTGCAGTCCGGCAGCCGCGCTCCTTCATCTGTACTCAGATGACTTCAAAACTTACGCTCACGCAGAGACCTGCACATAGATGCTCATAGCAGGTTTATTTATATTCCAAACCTTGGCAGCAACTGAGATGTCCTTACAGTAGGTGAATGGATGACCCGTGGTACGTTGAGACAGTGGAATGTTACTCAGTGCTAAAAAGAAATGAGCTGTGAAGCCACGATAAGACAGAGAGGAGCTTTAAGTCTGTGTTTCTAAGTGGAAGAAGTCATCTGGAAAGGTCAGCTGCTTTATTGCAGTGCGAGGATTCGTGGACGGCCTGGGCTGGGGCGTGGGGAGGCATGAAGACGTGGAGCACAGAGCATTTTGGGGGCAGTGCAAATGCCGCATGGGATGCTGTGATGATGGACATTGGTCCAAAGCCGTGGGATACACAGCCCTAACGTCAGCTTGTGAGCTTTGGGCGACGACGATGCGTTAGTGTAGATTCATCAGCTGTAAGAAATGGGTAGCTCGAGGGGAGACGCCTGTAATGGGGGAGGCTGTGCACGTGTGGGCCAGGGAACAAACAGAAAACCTTTGTTCCTTCCTCTCAATTTTACTGTGAAACCTAAAACTCTAAAAAAATTGAGTCTAATGTTCTGATCTTGTTCTCTTCCACGTGAATGTGTTACTATAATTGTTTTGTCTTAAGCACCCATATAGTATTGAAGGGATGCAAATAACTTATTATTCTTGAAAATGCCCCATTAAAAATTCTTTGCAGTCTTTGAACTTCAAAGTTTGCAGTCACTAGCAGCGTGTTACAGTGTTGGAGACAGGAAATGTCTTCATCACTAATAACAGTTTGGAACTCAGCATGTCGTTTGATAGCCACTGACCTTTAAAAGGGCCAGGAGGATTTTTTTTTTTTGAAATGAAAAAACAGACTTAGAATTCTTTAGGAGACGTGCCGTCACAGTGCAGTGTGGGGCGCCGGGTCTGGTGTGCCACGTGTGCGGGCACACTTGCCACGCGTAGCTCATCCACCTGGACGCCGGGGGCACCTGGTGATCGCCGGGATTCCGTCCAGTCCTCAGACTTTGGTTTTTCATTCCATATTGATTCTTAGCAGGAATAATTTATTATATGTCTTGTTGAGAAGTGAAATTATACTGATAAAATG
>NW_011914050.1:0-3165 GCF_000151845.1 Pteropus vampyrus | reverse complement strand
GTGCAGGCCAGGCACCACAAGGCAGATGACTCAGGCTTTGGGGGAACGTGAATGTCAGGAGGGGTGGTGACTAAGGGCCACGCCACGGTGTGGCTCTGGTGGCAAGAATGACGAGGGACATTTGCTTAGGTGGCATCTGCCATGTGGCAGGACGTGGCTGATGAAACACAGCAGTCCAGCTGACCGGATTCAACGAGTGTGTTTCGTGTGCTCACTACGCGGCTGGTACTTTCAGAGACGGGGAGAAGCACAGTCCACAGGAAGGGGGGCCCAGGTGGAGAGTAGGGGTGCGAGGCGATAGGACATGAGCTCAGGGGACTGGCGGGACAGTCGCGTGGTGAGGTAAGGCAGGCGACCGGACTGTGGCTCCGCCTCCGAGGGAAGGCAGAAAGCTGTCAGGGACTCGGACGCAGCGGCTGCCGCTCACTGCCCAAGGCAGCGTGACGTCGGGGTGGGGCGGCCGAGCGCGGGGTGGGGCGGCCGAGCGCCGGGTGGACACAGGGAAACGTGCACTGTGAAGACGTCTCATCACAGGCAGCGCGGAAATACCGTCGACGGTTTCACTCCTGGAGGGGTCGGCACCAAATATTTTGTAAAATTCACATCTGTGGAACTCTAACTTCTCTGCTGACGCAGGATAAATGTGTGTCCACACGGTAAAATATCTTTGGTTTTGCGTAATCCTCCAACCTCCAAGGCAGCGGCTTTTACAGAGCCAGGAGAAGGGCGGTGACAGCCCTGCCCCCAGCGGGTCACTGACCGCAGGTCCCTCTCTCCCCGCCCCTCCTCCGCAAGCAGCATGACCGAAGGGCTGGGCCAGTTGACAGACGGGGTGTCCGGCCTGGACGACTTCACGCAGACGCACGAGTACCACGTGTGGCCTGGCTACGACTACGTGGGCTGGAGGAACGAGAGCGCCACCGATGGCTATGTCGAGATCGTGTTTGAATTCGACCGCGTCAGGAATTTCACCACCATGAAGGTCAGGGGGCACGGGTGGGGGGCTCGGGGAAGCCGGGGCCGCGGGTGGGGGCTGGGAAGGCGCCTGGGGTGCTGCCCGCAGAACCGCCACAGACAGCCCCGCGGCTCACGCACAAGTGGGTTTCCCGGTCCGGCCTCTCGTCACGGGCGCACAAGGCCTTGGACGAGGCCACTGTTCCTCTCTGCTTCTGTCATCATCGTCCCAACAGCGGAGGGGACATGTCCCTTAGACGCAGTCCCTACGGTCCTTGATCCCTCTAAGGCCTGTGAAAACGGCGTTCCTCCTTTCAATTCCGGAAGAAAGAAAAGTAACTTTAGGGTCAAGAATTATTCTGTTTTTAACAACACAGCCGTTCGATATACTTTTAATAGGTTTTTGCACAGGGAGGGGCCACAGAGGCAAAAGGGCTGAGGGCCCTGGTGGCCACTGTGTGTCCCTGCCTCGCTCCCCGGGGCGGCTGCTCCTGCAGGTGGGTGGCTCATTGCGACTGATTCCCGAAGCGGGGGGCGGGGGGCTGGTCTCTGACCCACTCCACGGTCCTGAGCGTTTCCTCCAGCCACAGCGCTGGCCCCTCGCGGGAGGAGCTCCGGCCCTCTGCCCCAGGGCTCGTACCTGCAGTGGCCGTCGGCATGTGTTTGGCTCTCGCTGGGCCTCAGGCCGCTCTAGGCCGTGGCTCTGCTATCTGGTCTCTGTACCTGGCACTTACTATGTGCCAGCTCTGTAGGTGTCTACGGGTGAGCGAGTCATAATGTCCCATTGCCTGCAGTCACCAAGGTCTCTGCCACCGGGGGTGGAGGGAGGCAGGACGATGGACAGGAGTAAGACCCTGGCAAACAGCCTCGTCCTAACTATAAAGAGCACTCGAAGGAGAGACGCGGCGAGGCAGGACGAGGTGCTGGGCCAGCATCAGGGTCCCAGCCCTCTGCCCGGCTCTGGCCCTTCTCTGGGGTCTTGTGACTCTGCCCAACAGGGGTCAATGACCATGGGTGAGAGCCAGGGCTGGTGGTAGAGCAGGGAAGTTTAACCCGTGTCTGTGAGCTCCATACTGTGAGTTACTGTGTGTGCGTGTGTGTGCGGTGGCTCACGCCCGCTCCCCGCCAGGCCCCCTGTGACACCGCGTGTGTGTGCGGTGGCTCACGCCCGCTCCCCGCCAGGTCCACTGCAACAACATGTTTGGCAAGGGCGTCAAGACCTTCAAGGAGGTGCAGTGCTACTTCCGCTCCGAAGCCAGTGAGTGGGAGCCTAACGCCGTGTCCTTCCCCCTCGTCCTCGACGACGTCAACCCCAGCGCACGCTTCGTCACGGTGCCCCTCCACCACCGCATGGCCAGCGCCATCAAGTGCCAGTACCACTTC
This sequence comes from Pteropus vampyrus, assembly GCF_000151845.1. Lineage (NCBI taxonomy): Eukaryota > Metazoa > Chordata > Mammalia > Chiroptera > Pteropodidae > Pteropus > Pteropus vampyrus. The sequence continues at coordinate 828 of NW_011914050.1, read as the reverse complement.
GCCGACACCTGGCTGATGTTCAGTGAGGTCACCTTTCAGTCAGGTTGGGAGCTCGGGGCGCCGGGGGGTGGGGGCAGGCACCTGAGGGGCGGAGGCTCTCACTGTGCGCAGAGAGGACGTCTCGTGCGACTGGCCGTGACTGCGGGAGGGCCGGGCTGAGACCGGGGTGGGCAGAGGGTTGGCTCGGTTCTCACGTGTCCGTGCAGCGGAGGGTCGAAAGCAGGAGCACCGCGTGTTACAAACTTTATACCAATTCACGATTGAAATAGTTCAGTGAGAATTTCTAGGAAATCTGGGGGCCGATACCAGAGTGGAGGCCACCTCTGTGCTCAGGCGACCCCCGCGAGCTTTCGCCCCAGGCCTGACCCCCACCGGTCACCACTGCTGGAGTCCCCTCTCTTCTTGGGTTGCCAGGCAGTGATTTGTAGTTCACCCCTGCGTGCCCTTCCCCTGCCCTGTCGCCCCAGACCCAGCTCCCGGCAGAGGGCCAGACGGCGGGGCACGGGGCCAATCATCCCCTCCCGGGGGGTGGGCGGGTGCCCTAGCAACCTCCATGAAGTCCCCAAGTTCAGTACCAGCGTCACCACCCGCAGCTGCTCCACAGCCCCGCGTCCGGGCAGAGCGACACCTCACACGGGCTCGGCGCCCCCTGCACCGCCCGAGCCTTCAGTAACCGCCTCGTTTTCAGAAGGATTGGCCTGCCCAGGCTCGTTGGGACGGGACGGTCACCGCCCTGGAGGGGACCACCCCCTCCCTCAGCAGCCTCGGCTCCGTCTCTGGGAGGCAGTGTTCAGAGACCACGGACGGGGAGTAGGGGCCGTGCCAGGT
>NW_011914049.1:0-1054 GCF_000151845.1 Pteropus vampyrus | reverse complement strand
TCAAGCATCTGGAAGAGAGATGTAGCGAAAAGCCTCTTTCCTATATCTGAACCCTAAATTCCAGTTCTTCCCATAAGCTGTCACATACAGATCTAATGATAAAATTACTCTTTTAGGCTATTACTGATATTGTGTACAATAATTAAAGTTGCAATAAATAAAGCACACATCTTTGCAAATGTATCTTTGGTTATGTTCTAACAAATTAAAGGTCGGTGGTATGAGCATTATTTATTTTGATATATAAATGTTGTAGAACAATTTTCAATAAGATATAGGAATTAATGATTGCACGAAAAATGTGTAACAGTTCCTATTTTTACATATTCTTACCAGTAAAACTTTTTGTTTTTCCCTTTCTGAATATTTAAAAACTGTGTATTTTAAGTAAATGTTTATCTTCATATGAATGTAATGGAGCATAGAGCATAGATTTAAAAGATGCTTGCATTTCTTTATCTGGGTCCGTTGCTTGCTCGTTTTCTTTATTAGCTACTGGTTATTTTGGTCTTTTCCTGATTTTGAAGTCCTTTTATTCTTAAAAAAAAATAAGGTTTTGTAATATATCCTATTTATCATAAGTTTCTGTTTATCTTGGATTTTGTTTATACTGTTTTGACATCCACAGACAGCTAATATTTATTCTTTTTATCACCATTGTCTTCTTTAACCTCTGGACTTGGGATGATACTTAGAAGAGCTTTTCCTAAACAAAGACTTTTCTGTATTTATATTTATGGTCATGTCTAAATCTTTGCTAAATCTGGGATTTAGTGTTCTGGAGTAAGAAATGACATAGTATCCCACTTTGTTTTTATTTGTTGTGTTGTTTATTTAGATGATGTCCAGTTGTATAAAAACCATTTATTGAAATACTCATGTTTTCTTAACGATTTCAAGTTTCATCATTACTATTCATAAGTAAATATTTGTGCATTTTACTATATTTGGGGACTTTACATTTTCTATCAGCTGTCTATTCTCACACAAGCACAAAACTGTGAATTAATATAACCTTAGAATATGCTTAAATATTAAGTAGAACTAGTCAGCA
>NW_011914048.1:0-2357 GCF_000151845.1 Pteropus vampyrus | reverse complement strand
CAATGAATAAGATCAACATCAGAATGGGGTAAACAGGAAAGAATCAGTGAACTTGAAAATAGAACAATAGACATTCATCAACTTGAACAACTGAAAGTAAATAGACTGCAAAATGAACAAACCAAACCCAAACCCCAGAGCCTCAGGGACCTATGAGACTATAATGAAAGATTTAACATTCATGCCACTAGAATACCAGAAGGAATGAAGACAGAAGGAGTCTTTAAAAGTACTTGAAGATATAATGGTTGAAAACTTCTCAAATTTGGCAAAAGACATAAACCTGCAGATTAAAGAAGCTGACTAAATCCAAAGGAGGAAAAGCTCAAAGGAGTCTACACTAAGACAGATAACAGTCAAATTCTGAAAATTAAAGACAAAAAGCAAATCTTGAAGGCAGTGAGAAAAAAGTGATACTTTACCTGTAGAGGATAAACAATTTGAATATCAGAGTGTTTCTCATCAAGAAAAAAGAATTTTAAAAAAATGAGGATAGTTTAAGGGTCCTCTGGGACAACTGTACCAACATTCACATCATAGCGGTATTAGAAGGAGAAAAGAGAGCTCAAAGAATTGAAAAATTATTTGAAGAAATAATGATGAAAAATATCTCTGACCTGGTGAAGGAAATAGACATACAAGGCCAGGAAGAACAGAGAGTCCCAAACAAAATGAACCTGAACAGGTCCACACCAAGACACATCATAATGAAAATGCCAAAGATTAAAAACAAAGAAAGAATCTTAAAAGCAAAAAGAAAAAAGCAATTAGTTATCTACAAAGGAGTTCCCAAAAGACTGTCAGCTGATTTCTCAGCAGAAACTTTGCAGGCCAGAAGGGACTGGCACAAAATATTCAAAGTGATAAAAGACAAGGACCTATATACAAGGCTACTCTACCCATCAAAGCTATCATTTAGAATAGCTTTTCTGAGCAGAGTAGTCCTGGTTTTAGAACTTCCCAGACAAGAAAAAGCTAAAGGAGTTCATCATGAACAAACCAGCATTACAAGAAATGTTAAAGAGACAAGAAGGAGAAAGAAGGAGGAGGAGGAGGAGAAAAAGTAGGGGGGAAAAGGCCAAAAATATGAATAACAAAATGGCAATAACTACATATCTATCAACAATTACTTTAAATGTAAATAGATTTAATGCTCCAATCAAAAGACTTAGAGTGGCTGAATGGATAAGAAAATAAGACCCTTATATACATTGCCTACAAGAGAGTCACTTCAGATAGAAAGGTAGAGAGGTAGAATATACTTCATGAAAATGGAAACAAAAATAAAGAACTAGAGTAGCAATATTTATATAAGACAAAATAGACTTTATTTATTTATTTATTTATTTTGACATTATGTGTTTTCTTCTTCTTTTTTTTCTTTCAAAATAAACTTTCAAATAAAGGTTATAGCAAGAGACAAAGAAGGTCCCAGTAATCCCACTTCTGGGCATTTATCTGAAGAAATACAAAACACTAATTTGAAAAGACATGCACCCATATGTTCATTGCAGCATTATTTACAATAGCCAAGATATGGAAGTAATCTGTGTCCATCAATAGACAAATAGATACAGAAGAAGTTGTACATATACACAATGGAATATTACTTAGCCATAAAAAAGAATGAAATCTTGTCATCTGCAATAACATGGATGGACCTAGAGAGCATTATACTAAATAAGTCAGAGAGAGAAAGACAAATACCGTATGATTTCATTTAAATCTAAAAAATAAAATAAACACAAAACAGAAACAATCTCATAGATACAGAGAATATTTTGATGGTTGCCAGATGGGAGGGGCTTGGGGAAATGGGGGAAAGAGGAAAAGTAATTAAGAAGTACAAAGTAGTAGTTATAAAAGTCATGAAGATGTAAAGGAATATAGTCAATAATATTGTAATCCCTATGTACGGTGTCAGATGGTGTCAGATGTAATACCTACATATGGGTACTAGATTTATTGGGGTGATCACTTTGTAAATTATATAAATGTCTAATTACTATATTGTACACCTGAAACTAATATTTTATGTCAACAGTAATTGAAAAATTAAAAAATTATTATAAAGAAATAAAAGAAATCTTTGAACATCAGGAAAAAAGAAAGAACATGGTAAGCAAAAATGTAGATAAATACAATAGGCTTTCTTCCTCTCTTTCAGTGTTCAAATTATGTTTGATGATTGAAGCCAAAATTATAACATTGTCTGATATGGTTATAGATATACCTAGAGGAAATACTCAACATAATAATAATATAATAAAAATCGTATGATGGAGATAAAGGGATATAAAGATAGGTAAGAATTCTTAAACTGGTAAAGTGATGATATTGGTGGACTCGAATAAATT
>NW_011914047.1:0-2261 GCF_000151845.1 Pteropus vampyrus | reverse complement strand
GCCTCTGTAGTATGTAGATCGTTTTTTGAGCTAAAGGCAACTTTAGCTTCAGGCTCAAGAGAAACTTCTGAGTTAGAGGCCTTGCCCATAAGAGATTATCAGAAAAACTTCTTTCGACTTATCTATAGGACAGGGCAAACTTCTGTTTACTAAAGATCTGCTCATTTCATCATCCTTCAATGACCTTTTGAAGCTCCCAAGGCACCTCGCCTCATTCCTAGTTCAGGATGTCTTATATACCCATGTTCCCTTTCTATCTGTGAACCTCTCCTACATGTGGCGTCTCTCTCTCACCACGTATGCAGGGTTCTCATACATATTAAATTTGGTTATTTTCTCATGCTAATCTGTCTCCTGTCTATTTGATTATTAGACTAGCCAGAAGAACGTTGAGGGTAGAGGAAAGTTTGTTCCCCCCCACACTCACAAAACAAATAGCTGGCTCTAGACCAGTGCTTCTCAAACTATCTGAGATGAAGGAAGAGTTGTCGCTTTTTATTTCGTTTTTCTCATTTCCAACCTGTCACAGACCAATACTTTTGTAAAACACAATAAAGATGAATTACTAGGAAAAAGATGTACACTAGTTGCTGGCATTGTATTTCTTGGTCTCTGCCCTCTCCTCAGGGTCTCTTTTTATTACCTCCGAGTCGTCACTCAGTGCATACCAGCTACGTCAGGCACTGCTCTAGGCTTGGGTATGAAGGGATGAAGAGGAAAAGGTAAAGAGAAGCAATATACAAGCCCGAGATTTTTATTAGATTCAACAAATATAAACTTGCTCAGTTTCTCTACTTATCTTGTCACTGGTACCTGTCCACAGCCCACACCTTGAGCTACTCTGCTCTCTAGACCACAGGTAGACTAAAAAATCCACATCATAGTATTTGTCCTGCTTTGCTTTCTGAACCCTGTTGTCTCTTCACCCCAGAATATACACTACCAGGACCTGGGCTCTTAAACCTAGAAAAATGTTTGGTCTAAATGCTCAGTGCTTTTCCCTGGTATCCTTTTTATGCGATTGACTGTGTTATGCGCATGAAACAGCTCTTACCAGGGCTCCTGGTGATTATTGTTCCTTTTATTTGTTCATCTCTTTTGAGAGGAAAAATGGACTCTTCCTGGAATGTAAATAATTTAAATTAGCCATAAATAAATGTCCCTAAGTATAAAGAGTTTTCTTATTTCAGAAAGTCATTGCTGTTTCCTTGGCTTATGTTCAGTTCAAACACTTAGTAAGCGCACACTATGTACCAGAACCTGTGCTAGACACAGAATATTGGAATGAATAAGACTGTCCCTTTCTCTTTAGATGCTTGCAATTTAGAGTGGATGCCCATTTGTCTGAGATGTGGTATCTCCTACTTAAATCTATTGGCTCCAGCTGGCCACCACCATACTACCATAGTCAACCCAGCCACATCATATCAATTGGCATCCTCATTGATAGACAATTTTCAAGGTCCTCCATGAATAAGTCTAGTCATGTGCTACCCAGCAAAAGACAAACAAAGCATGTGAAACAAGTCCTCAAGATGTAGCCCCTGTAGCACATACTTTCTGGTGTTCAAGGTCGCCTTTAATAATGCTCCTCATACCTCTACACAGATCACTTCCTGTCACAGTGGATAGGGCTTCCACTCACGATACTTCACAGCACCATTCAGCATAACCACAATCCGTCTAACTGGTCACATTTGAAATGATATATGGGCTGCCTTCAAGAAATCTGCAAGACTCCCCCTAATAGTGCTACAAAGCACCCATCCCATGCACCATGCACCATTCACCTGAGTCAGTCATCTGAAGAAGGAACCTTATTTGGTTCACCTCTTGCCACAATCATCACCCAATCTTCACATAAACTCAAAAACTAGCCCCTGTGGAGCCCAACAATAAACCCTTGCATATACGGTCAAATGACTTTTGGAAAGGGTACCCAGACCATTCAATGGGGAAAGGGCAGAATTTTCAACAAATTATGTTGAGAAATCTGAAAATACATATGGAGAAGAATTAAGTTAGACTCTATACCACATAGAAAAATTAACTCAAAATAGATCAAAAATCTAAATTAAGACCTAAAACTATAAAAAAAAAAAAAAACTCTTAGAAGACAACATGAAGGAGAAAAGCTTCATGACATGGGATTCAGCAATCATTTCTTGGAATGTGACACCAAAAGCACAAGCAACAAAAGAATCTTTTTGCATTCCAGAAGAAAATATTTGCAAATTATATATTTGGTAAGGAGTTAGTAT
>NW_011914046.1:0-1514 GCF_000151845.1 Pteropus vampyrus | reverse complement strand
CACATACATATACATACATATATACAATCTTTCTTTTCGTTAACCTTTCTTATTCGAGGTCAAACACTCAGCTGGTGAAAAGGGAAATTTAATTAAGAGTGCTTAAGGCATCGAAAAGAAGCTGCAACTTTAGAACACAAGCAGTTAGACATCGTTAATAGAAAGAGTGCCTTAAGGATTCAAATCTATTATTAAGTATTTTTGCGACATATACAGAAAAACGACCTGCCACCATGAAAGCACTCTGAAAAAGACAGTAGATCAAAGTGACACGCAGTATTCATTTTTTGACAAGCAGCTAGGGTTTGGAAATCACATCGAGGTACACAAAAGCACTGGAAAAGGAATCTGTGGCTGCATTCTAAGTGCTTGAAAAAAACAGAGGGAAAATATTATAATCTAATAATACAAATCAACACCATTCACTTAACATTTACCATATATCGGGCACTGGTTTAAACAGTACACATCTATTACTCTAAGTGTAGGTATCATTATCTCACCAAACGAGGAGACTGCATGCCTGCGAGTTTCAAAAGCGGATCCCATTATGGGAATTCAGATCTTCACCCAACGCTTGTTTTTAAGCCTCTACACGATGACCCGTCACCAGCATTGCTACACTGAAAGGTACAATGTGCCATGTACCTTTCTTTCGTGACCTCGGGAATCTTTCGTGACACACGAGGCTCAGTGACGAGAACAGTGGAGTTCAGTAAAGAGAAAAGGCTTTTCTAAAGCCACAGAGCTAGTAACTGATAGAGGCCAATACGACCTCAAGCAATGTCATTCCAGGTCCCCAGCACATCCTCTGCCCCATATCACTGCCTAACTTTCCAAACAATGCAGCTAATTCCACCATGTGAATTCTACCCATGGCTTCTTCCCATTCCAAAGCTCATATGATCCAGAAGAATACATGTGCCTGCGTAATTATAACTAGAAAATAACTAGCAAATAATCCCAGTAATGACTCACAGTTTTTAAGGACACCATGCCTTTTCTCCAACCCCTGAAATGATCGGTACTATCCACAGTTTACAGGCAAAGAAAACATTTCATTTCTCAAGCATTTCTGAATTCAAGTGTAATAGTAAAACTTCAAGCTGCCATTTTGCCTAAAATACCAAGTCCAATGCTAAAAAAAAAGAAAAAAAAAAAAGCTGGCCATCTGAAAATCCCAAAGCAGCGCATAGAAGTCTCGCTGTTCTTTCCTGATTCTTTGCAAATATTTGTCCTCAAATTTTAGCTCTCTACAAAGTGAAGACCGAGAGGAGGCGAATAAGGAAAACAGAATTACCAGGGATGCTTGAATAGTTCGATGCAATGGAGAAGGCATCAAACTAGGTCGGCAGGAGAACTGATGCGGATTTTCATTTCTAAATGACACCACCTAATGCTGGTGATAGCGAGGGCAAACGAGCTTTTTGATCGATTATTGGTGGAGGTAACACTGGTAATGCCCTTTTAGAAACAAATGTGGCAACACGTGGAAAGAGCCATCAAAATGCCTT
>NW_011914045.1:0-2197 GCF_000151845.1 Pteropus vampyrus | reverse complement strand
AGGATCTCTTAACATAATTGACAAAATGTCCTGGATACAAATAAAGCCATGCCAAGAACTACAAAAAACCACAACTTGAATGAGAAAAGATAATCAACATACATCAATGCCAAGAAAATTCAAATGCTGAATTTCTGTAACAAATATTCTAAAGCAAACATCATAAAAATGCTTCGACAATCAATTACAAATTCTCTAGAAACAAATTAAATAACTAAAAACATCTCAGTAAAGCAATAGAGGTACAAAAAATAGCCAAATGAAAATTACAGAATTGAAAAATACAATGAAAATTTTTTTTAATGCTGAATATGCTTAATAGTAGAATGGAAATGACAGAGGCTGCAATCTATGACCTTGAAAGAGTAAGAAATAATAAAAGAAAAAGTTCTGGATCGTCATAAAGGAAGAAACAGTGAAAACATACATATGAGTTAAATATAATAGGCAAACCCTTTTATTAGTTTTAAAATCATATTTAATGATGGAAACAAAAATTATAATGATTATGGAAAATATCAACTTCAAGAACCATCTGAAGACTAGCTGCATAGAACTTATAACTAAAGGTATAAAGAAGAGACCACTCCAGACCAGTAGAGACTGGTAGGAGGTGCAAAGACTCAAAACTAGCTGAGCCCACACTCACATGTAATGGTTGAGTATTGAGAGGGACATTTCGGCTGCAGAGGTCCCCCCAGAGGAGTGATGGGTCTCAGCTCAACATCGGGCTCCCTAGCCCAGAGTTCCGCTGCCAGGAAGAGGAGCTCCTACAATATCTGGCCGTGAAAATCAGCAAGGATTCTGCCCATCCAGGAGAGACAGAAGGCTGCTGGAAAACCAGATATCCTCTTAAAGGCCTCTCACACAGATTCACTCTCTCACAAGCACTCACTCTGGGCTCTGGTGGAGGGCGGCAACTTGGTGGAGGGCGGCAACTTGGTGGAGGGCGGCAACTTGAGAAGTGTCAGTGACACAGACTGAAAGACTGAATTGTGTGGCCTCAGGGTGAAGGCTAGAGGGAAAGCCTCCATTATCCCAGTGTTGAGCCCTACTCCCATATAGGCTACAGGTAGGCACCATCTCTCCTGTGTTGAGCTCGCCCCCACATGATCAAAACAAAAACTGCATTAGCCTGGTGAACTCAGCTTGCCCCACCCCAGGACTTACCTCACCCAATTCCAGCAGCACCACTGGAGGCACTTCCTGTGCCTGAGCAACCAGCCCCGCCCCTCACATTACAGGAGGTTTTTTCAGCAAAAACAGCCAGCCATGGCTTGTGTGCCACCTGAGGCACTTTCAGGGGCAGGCAATCAGCCCCAACCCATGCTGCAGCCTTTCTTAAACAACTCTCAGTGGTCTGTGGGCCAAATGTGAATCTATATTAACCTGATGAATACTCGCCCCACTCTGGTGACTACCTGGGACCCTCCTTCACTCAAACTGAGTACCAACTGAGGCTCTTTCAGCAGCAGAGCCTAATGGGCAGTGGGTAGGTGGCGTCAGGCCTTGGAGTGCAATAGGCCTTTTACTAAGCTGCCCAGATCCAGTACTAGTGGCAGCTGAACTTAGTTCTCAGTGTGGCCACCCCGCAACCCTTGCCTTCAGGTCCAACACAGACATCAAACAACTGCAGATAGCTTTGTAGCTCCTACCAGGTAGCCCCAACCTAATCATAAGCAGCTGCTGACCTTGGCCTGCATGAGAGCCCCTCTCAGGAGACCTTATAACCAATAAATACACTTGGAAGCTGGCTTCAGACCACAACAGAGCACTATCTGATTAACTCTACAAGCAGCAAACCCAAAGGGTGGTCTCAATAGGCACAGGAGCCTGCTGGAGTGAACCCCCATCTGAGAAGTCAGCCCCCACAAAGCAGCTTATACTCTTTGGGTATGGCCAATGCTCACAGCCAGTCAGCCTGAGAGTCAATCCCATCAACTGACATGCTAAAAGCCATAAAGGCTCAAATACAACAGGAGAGCAATACGCAACCCACAGAAGGAACACACAGCACAGGTGATGAAGGAAACTGCAAAACTGGGCCACAAAGGACACCTACTGCATAAGTTCACCAGCAGGCAAAGACATAGGAGATTTGCCTAAAACACTAAAATGAACACAGAGAGGCAGTCAAAATGAGAAAACAAAGAAAAATGTCCCAAATGAAAGAACAGGAGAAAACTCCGGAAAAAAA
>NW_011914044.1:0-1129 GCF_000151845.1 Pteropus vampyrus | reverse complement strand
TCTACTGAAACTCCTTGCTAAGTATCTTCTTGGTCAAATCCAGTTTCACTTTACCAGTCCTTGTTTAATTGGACTTTTATGTCCCATTTGGCACTAGTGATCACTCTCTTCTTCTTAAGTTTTCTAGTTCCTGAAAACTTTTTACTTCTCCATTTCTTTGGTTCTCTCAGAACTTTCTCGCTGTTACTTCTCAATTTTCTTTCTGGGATATGTTTCCTTCATGAAGGCTTTAAACATTGGCCTAATCATCTGTGTTCTTCTCTTTTCATTCTACATGCTTTTACAGAGTAGTTTTAGATATTGAATAGTATCCTCAATTATTGTCACATTATAGAAACTGATATCCAGGGTTACCTGGTGACAATGATGTAAAAATGTGAATTATCTTTCTACACAAGTTCTATGTCGTTCATCAGTTCACCTGAGTTTCAAATGTCCCAGATGTTTTATATTTTGTTTCCTAAAGACCCTGAATGTGGTCTACAATTGGAATGAGCATGGGTCTCTAATTGTTTTGAGTTAATTGGGAATTCCTGAAAAAATTGACTAAGCCAATTAGAAACCAGCTAATTTCATTTTGTAATTTTCTGAATAACATTCTGGTGTAGGCAGTCCAGTTTTTGAACAAGTTTGCAATAAACAATTTTCCTTCAAGGTTAATATAACAGGCGAACACCTTTTGCTGTGACAGACGGCAAAGGTAATGAAGGATTAGCTTACGTTATGATTCATTATTTCAAAATGTCAGAATAAAGTGAATCTGCTGCATTTCCCAAGCCTCTTGTTCTTTAGAGGAGAGTGGGTGTTTTACTTTTCTAATGTTAATGGATTCACTGTTTTTTTTTCCTCCCTTCTTTCCTCCCTCCTTACTCCTCCCACCCCAACCCTTTCTTTCTCTCTTTATTTTTTCCCAGGCCAAATTCAGATAATCGGCGCCAGAGTGGCAGAGAGAGATTGGCCAGCACCGGTGAGAAGGGAAGCATGGCCATGGAATCTGCCAAGGAGACTCGCTACTGTGCAGTGTGCAATGACTATGCCTCAGGCTACCACTATGGAGTCTGGTCCTGCGAGGGCTGTAAGGCCTTCTTCAAGAGAAGTATTCAAGGTAATAGTGTGTTGAAAACAACAT
>NW_011914043.1:0-1957 GCF_000151845.1 Pteropus vampyrus | reverse complement strand
GAATAGACTCAACGATATGAGTGTGTGTTTTCTGTATCTTTACAGACATGACCATTCTTGTTTTCTTACACTAACCCCTCGAAGTGATAAGGAATGACAGATTCTACCCAGCCGGGAACATCTTCAGTGGACATTTTCTAACAGACCGAACAAAATTCTGATAAATGCCCTTATGTATTCTACTGTCATTGAAATCCCTAATGATGGAATTATCTGTATGCTAACGTTATTCATTTTACTGAAAGTAAAGGGAAATAATTTATGTAAAAGAAAAATATGTTTAATCAATAACCAGAAAAGATGTATGTATCAATATTTGTCTAGCTCCAGAAGAAAAACAAGATTGAGAAATAACTTAATTTTCACTGTTTAAAATAACTGCTCAACCTGAAAATTAAATCTCCGATCTGATTTTCTAATCTGTTGAGCATTCTCTTTGGGAAATGTTCTACTTTTAATGGTTTTCACATTCCAAATATATACACCAAACTTCATTAAACACTATTTAAAACTCACTAGAGGTTACTTTAAAATAAATCATATCATCCACGGCCATGCTATCCTGAACAAGCCCGATACCTTCTGATCTCGGAAGCTAAGCAGGGTCAAGCCTGGTCAGTACTTGGATGGGAGACCACCTAGGAAGACCAGGCGCCATAGGCGTAAAAAATAAAAAAATAAGGGATTGTAAGTTGACAAGGTCCTTGCAATCTGTGAGGTCAACCAAGGGTTGCCTCGCCTAAAAAAAAAAAACAATAACAAATAAAATGAAATAAATCATATCTACACTGATTCACGACACTCTCCTCAGTATCTACATACCTCAGGACTTGGTATTAAGTTAAAAGATCGTAGATTAACACTTTCATGTTAACATTTGACAGACATTATTGAAAATACAACAGACGAGTATATATACCAGATTTAGTTTCTAATTGCTAATTACTAGAATATTACTATAAACATTGCTTATTTAATTGTGGATTTCAACATGAGGTCTTTGTCAAAAGAAAAAGATTTAAAAATATGTATACATACCAAGGGATAAAAATGTTTCATGACTTCTTCACCGTTGATGTAGTAACTTAATAAGTAAATTTATAATTTATTCTTTCAATGATTTAACTACTACCTACTGTGCACAAAACAGCTTAGTTACACGGTCATTTATACTGTATGGCGGGCGAAACTATGAACAAGTATAGGGTTGAGCACTGTTGGAAGGAGGATAGCTCTCGAAAGGGTCAAACAATAGCAACAGCAATTATTATATATAGTCCATTCCATAATGTGATTTTCACACACACAATGCTGTCCTAAGTTACCTTGGGCGGCAAAGACATACGGATAAAAACAAATTAAATCAAATCAAGGAAATGAAAATTGGAGTCAGAATTCAATTTGTTTAACTGAAGAAACAGATTTAAGAGGTATCCTGGGAGAAATAACAGCTCTGTCAACTGCCAATATGGCAAGAAGAAAATTTGGAAAATAAGAAATATGGGGAAGATAATGATTATCTCCAAGTAGCTGAATACATTATTTTGCTTTTTGAAAGGACCTGGAATGAAGTGGCACCTCGGAGGTGACCACTGGTCTTCCTCACCATTCTGATGCCAAGCTGAGTTCTTCTGGCCCTGGCTCAGCCTATGTATCAAAGGCATGCATGACCGTCAAGTCAAAATGCTGAATGTTTTCAGTTGCCATGACAGAAATTTTATATTCTCATGTGGATTACCCTTTCGAGCAATCTTCTTAGGAGGTTCTGCATTCATTGCACCAATTTCTATTGCCCGAAAATTTTGGAAAGCCTCACATATTTTTATTCACGTGTAGAGAACCTTTTATGTTTTATTATATGCGTATTTTTTAGGTGAATATTTAAGCCGGTTTCACAAATATGTACACCCACTTTGTTCGTTGTGCATTGTAGTATTCTCTGGACACTATTTGTAAT
>NW_011914042.1:0-1557 GCF_000151845.1 Pteropus vampyrus | reverse complement strand
AGAGGCTGCGGGGACTCGGGGTGCACGTCAGCCAAGCACAATGGCTGGACCATGTTTGCTCATCACCAACAACAAACTGGGGAAAAGCCCCGCTCCTACGGGATGGAGTGCATGGGACGTCTGACTGGGTATGTGACGATGCTGAACGATTCTGTTGATCTGTGAGGGGAGGGTGGTGTCTGGGGTCCTTTTCAAAGGGAGCCCTCACCTTTAAGGGGTCCTACTGAAGTGTTCACAAATGCAATGGGGCAAAGGAGGCTGGTATCTGGATTCAGACCCGGTGTCTGTGGCTAGTTTAAGATCACAGGCATGCCGGTCGCTTGAACTTGGACGGCCCAGTGACAAGCCAGCTGGCTGCAGCTGGCTCCAGCTTGCAGGCAGTGGAGATGCCTTCAGGTCTTCGGCCAAGAACTAAGCTAGAGACCAAGGACCTGGATTCTAGCTCCGCCACCTACTGGTAAGTCTCGGCATTGTCCGACCACCGTGGTTAGACGGGATGTCCCCAGTCACAAGATGAAATAAGGACACCATCAACCCTCAGCCCACTGACACCAACCAGATGCCGTAAAAACATGTAAAGGGTCAGCGTCCTGAGTAAATGGATATTGGACTGGTTTCTAAGGCACATGTCATACCTGCGTGTGCACACACATCTGCACGCAACTGCAGGGCCCACTCTGTTTCTGTCCTGCTAAGTCTTATCAGGAAAGGGAAGAAATGGGTCCAATTCTAAGACTGGAACCTCATCCTCTGCATCAGGACGGAGGTAAGCGAGAAGGCCAATGTGGTAAAGGCATGAAAACAGCTTTAAAGCCTTACAGTGTTAACTCACAGGCAAAGTATTATCATGAGGATTTCACATTTTCAAAATATAGCATGTGAAAATGGTAAACTCTTTTATTTTTATTTTTTAAAATATTTTTTAGGTGAGGCAAACCTTGGTTGACTTCACAGATTGCAAAGACCTTGTCAGCTTACAATCCTTCCTTCCTTCCTCCTTCCTTCCTTCCTTCCTTCCTTCCTCCCTCCCTCCCTCCTTCCTTCCTTCCTTCCTTCCTTCCTTCCTTCCTTCCTTCCTTCCTTCCTCCCTCCTCCCCCCCTTCCTTCCTTCCTTCCTTCCTTCCTTCCTTCCTTCCTTCCTTCCTTTCCTTCCTCCCTTCCTCCCTCCTCCCTCCCTCTCTTCCTTCCTTCCGCCTGCTTAGCTTCCGATCTTAGATGGGATCGGGCTGGTTCAGGGTGGCATGGCCATAGACAGGTAAACCTTTTTAAAAGAGCTATCATCTCTTAACAGGAATTACTGTCATACGGTCGTAGAAGAAAAACAGCCTGTATTGTGGTCTCTGATCAATGTCTTTGGAACTGTGGGCTGCACATCTTTTCCACATGATTGACAGACGCAGAAGAGGGAGCCAGAGAAGTCGCAGAAGCTCCCTGGCCTCGAGCTGCCCAGTGCCCAGACGTTGCTGAGCTTGGCGACAGGGCAAACCTCAGTCCCCATCACATGCACTGGGGACAGGGAGCCTGCCCGAGCCTACCCTTGGGAATGCCCAGGCCTCA
>NW_011914041.1:0-2199 GCF_000151845.1 Pteropus vampyrus | reverse complement strand
TTCTAGTGAATGGCAATTTGAACATTATACTAATAGTTCAAATCTAGGAATGTTATAAAAATAGCATTGCAAAACTCATTGTTTTTTTCATTGTGGTAAAATATATTTAAGATAAAATTTACCATTTAAAATTTTTAAGTGTACTATTCAGTGGTTTTGAGGACATTGACACTGTTCTGCAAGCATCACTGCCATCCATCTCCAGAACTTCTTCCTCTTTTCCAATGGAAACTCTATACCTGTTAAACACTAACTTCACATTCACCCCAGCCTCTAGCCGCTGGCAACCAACCACCTTCTACTTTCTGTCTAATTAATTTCTCTTTTAGGTATCTCATATAAGTACAATACTACAGTATTTATCTTTTTGTGCCTGGCTTATTTCACTTATCATAGTTTCTCCAAGGTTTATCCACACTATAGCATATGTCAGAATTCTTTCCATTTTAAGACTGAATAATATTCTATTGTATGCAACATTGTTCATCAATCCACCTATTGATGGACATTTGGGTTGCTTCCACTTTTGTCTTGTGAATAACATTGCTATGAACATGAGTGTGCGATTATTTGTTTGAGTCTCTGCTTAAATTTCTTCTGGGTTTACATACAGAAGTGGTAATTCCATGAATAATATTTTGAAAAATTACTGTACTTTTTTTTACATCTGTACCATTTTACATTGCTACTCATTGTTTTCATAATAAAGATTTTTGTAGACATGTATGATAGTATATGTATACATAAAACCACATCTACACTCACTTCCAAAGTTATATTTTCATCTTATGAACAAAAGCTGTGAGGCAGATTTCTTACGCTGAAAACATTATCAGCAATAGCTTTTCTTTTCCAGAGCAACCTGTTTGTTTTGCCTCCATTAGACACTATGAATCATGTATTTATGTTTTTCTTTTGGCTTTGATCTGTTTGAAGGGGAGAGCCAAGATTTCCACCCACACCTAGCAAGCCCACACCTAGCATTTTATGTCTATTTATTCCCTTGCTTCAACTTACTTTCATAAGTTTATTTTTTCTTGCTCGGATTTTCTCAATTTCCTTTTAATCATAAACTACGTGAATTTGTGTCAGCAGTTGGAATAAGGCAGGACACATAAATAAACACATAATATTTAAATTGTTTCATATTTATTTTCTATTCACTTGGAATATTTTAGAGTTTGGAAAAAATCTGCATCTTATCTTTTTCTATGTAGAGTTTTAATTGTAATGGAGATGGAATTTGATGTAATTATACTCATTTATTTTGATGATCAGCAATATATAAAATATTAAAATCTGGCAGAAAAATTCAAAGAGAGGAAAAAATACAAAATCGACTTTTTACCTCTCTTCTAATTGCTAAGAAGTGTGTGTATGTGTGTGTGTGTGTGTGTGTGTGTGTGTGTGTGTGTAATTACATTATTGAATAAACTATTTTCATGGGAAAAAAAGAGCATCATGTTTTCTCATCAGTGCATAAGCTTCATGCTTTATGTTTCAATGAATTTATGTGAACAGGCAAGGGAAAAAATTTTTAAAGGTGTTTCATTTTTTGAAGTGCTAAATTAAGCTTTTAGGGTGGATTTCTATGAGTATGTTCAGGAAGTCTTCACTTGGGAGCACCTGGGGACTATTGAATATAATTATAGTTGAGCTTCCTCTGAGCTGAATGTGTGAGCATGTGTGTACACATCTTCCCTTCCCTCCTGAGTAAAGAAGAGTGACTTTGAGTCATATATGATTCTGGAAGAAGCTATAGTTTTCTACATAGGCTTTTATGAGTTCATGAATTTAGGGCTTAATAGGGCACAAATGCTGACTTCATGACACTGATTATTGCAGTTCACACAGCAATTTGAATTGTTCTCACTGAAATTAAATTATTATTATCTTTACATATCTTTGCAGATCATTTCATATTGCACTTAAAGGTACAAGCCCTGACTAATTCCGAGCATAATCTTTGATTAAGTAATTACTATGACATTTAATTTTAAATATTAAGAAAAATGATACATATACATATATATATTAGGTATATTAAATTATAGTCAAGACATAGATGTATTACCTTGACTGTTTATCATATGTACATGTTTAATTTTATAGATAGAAACATAGATATAGAGAAAATACTATATGGAGGACACTTTTCTGATGTTTTGTCCTAGATTAGCAATCACTTGTCAAATCTTG
>NW_011914040.1:0-2129 GCF_000151845.1 Pteropus vampyrus | reverse complement strand
GCACCACGCTCCGCGGGGCGCGCTCTTCTGCACACAGAACAACAGGTTTCGGCCCAGGCGGCCGGGTTTAGGGCGTCGCAGGAACCGGTATGTTTTGACGTGTTTCTTTAACGCTCTGTACACACATCATGCGGATAACGGGTTCACCGGTTTAAAGACTCAGGGCGCAGCGTCTGCCTGCCAGCTGGTGGGGTTCAGGCGCAGGGCCAGCCCATCCCGTGTCCAGGACGTGGTGGGGACGGGGTCCCGGCCACCCGGTGGGCAGGCTGAGGCAGTTTTCCTCACAGCTCCCACCCTCGTGGCTGATTTAGGAGGTGAGCACCTCAGACCACCCCAAAACTCGGTCTCTGAGAGCCAACCACTGTTAACTCACGGCTGGCTTGGCTCGTCCCTGCAGCTCTGGGACCGATGTGGCTCAGCTTGACACCTTTCATTCCCTTGGGCAAGTCAGCCGACTGGGTCGAGGCACAGGGAGGAGGCATTCGCGAGTGTCGACACACCGTTAGTAATACCTACTTGCCCCTGACCAGAGCAAGCCACCTGGCCAAGGCCAAAGCCAAAGGCCGCGGAATACGCCCCTCCCACTGTGAGGCTCGGTGAGCATGTGGTCGCGAAGACGAATCGGGGCCACTTAGACTCCTGTGGTCAGTGACGTAGTTCTGGATACCACCTTCGTCCTGTTTTGGAAATGACCCTCGCGCAGTTATATTGAGCAAACGTTTGTTGAAAGAAACGGTTCTAGGAAGGTACGGGAGACGACACACCCTGATTAAAATGGCGAAGGTAACAGCCTGGCTAGAAAGAACGAACGACTTCTGTCAGGGGGACCACACCAACAGCAATATGCTAACATCTGAAACGAAAGGCCGTCTGTGCCCTGATAGCTCAGAATGTCGCATCTCGGTCGAACGTGCTGCGTTCCATCACAATGACAGACGTGACACGTTCCATCTTCACGACAGACATGACCCATTCTATTTTCACGATGATAGACGTGACACGTTCCATCTTCATGATGACAGACGTGACACGTTCCATCTTCACGATCACAGACGTGACACGTTCCATCACGATCACAGACATGACACGTTCCAGCACGATCACAGACGCGACACGTTCTATCACGATCACAGATGTGACACATTCCATCTTCACAATCACAGACGTGACACATTCTGTTCACGATGACAGACGTGACACGTTCCATCTTCACGATCACAGACGTGACACATTCCATCATGATCACAGACATGACATGTTCCATCTTCACAATCACAGACGTGACACGTTTACAGATGTGACACATTCCATCTTCACGATCACAGACGTGAGACGTTCCATCACAATCAGACGTGACATGTTCCATCTTCACAATCAGACGTGACACGTTTACAGATGTGACACATTCCATCTTCACGATCACAGACGTGAGACGTTCCATCACAATCACAGACGTGACACATTCCATCTTCACGATTACAGACATGACACATTCCATCATGTTTACAGACGTGACACGTTTCATCACATTTACAGACGTGACATGTTCCATCACTTTTACAGATGTGACACGTTCCATCTTCACGATGACAGACATGTTCCATCACGATCACAGACGTGACATGTTCCATCTTCACACAGACGCGACATGTTCCATCTTCACGATCACAGACGTGACACGTTCCATCTTCACGATCACAGACACAACTAGCGCGGGCAAACGAGACATGAAGCGGTCTCTTTTGGCCTATTTAACCAGACGTGTTTCGGCATTTTCGTGACGGGCAGGTCGACTTCATCTGTGCGCTGGCTTTGAAAGCCAGCGACGACATCTGTGCCACGTGCTGCGCAGGCACAGAACATCCTCTCGCAAGTCCTCCGGTCACCGTGGTTAAATCGGTTTCTGGCCAGGGCCGTCCATGTGGGGTTTGCATGTTCTCCCCACGTCTGGGTGGCTTTTCTCCAGGGACTCAGTCTTTTTCCCACGTCCCAGAGACATGTGAGTTCGGTAACTGGTGTGAGTGGCCCTGCCGCGGACTCCTGGCCAGGGTGGCCTCGCACACGCACGCGAGGTACATTTAAAGCTGCCCCTCAACCAAGTATTGCAACCGTGATCCCAGGAAATCATC
>NW_011914039.1:0-2076 GCF_000151845.1 Pteropus vampyrus | reverse complement strand
CTAGACATTTTCTTTCTCAATTTGGTTAATGTAAATCTAAAGTGCATTTATTTTAAATAAGCAGTATTTATAGTATGCATTGTTTATGTTCGTTTCTTCCGTTTCATAGCTGTTAACTAAAGTTCTTTGAGGAACAGATAGCATAACATATTGGAACCCAAACTCCTATTCAACTTTTATTACCGGTTGCTTAAAAAGATAATCCGTTGTAACAGACTTAGTGTGCCTTAAGTTTCTTTTTCTTCTTACAGATTTTGTGGGGCGGGGGGTGGGGGGTGTCATGGAGGTGGTTTTTGAGTAACTTGCTAGAAAAATAAAAGGGAATTCAAACCAAGTTCTGGAAATATAAAATCAGTGAAATAGAAATAGTTCCGTAAAGTTTGAAACCAGCTGAAAGAACATTAACGTTTTCATTCTTTGTAAATGTGTGCTTTTCCTATTGAAATTAAGGAGTGTGTGGTCAGAGTCACTGAATCAACTTTTTTCTTGGCAAATGTGGCGTCCTCATACACTCTAAGAAAAAGGGTCATACTTAATTAAGTTGGGCATTTAGATGGGAAAGTCACCAGCATTTTTAGCTAGGCCAGGAAAGCAATAAGTGAGTAATACTCTTGGCCTGATTGGACTACTATAAACATAACCTGTTTTCCTTTTTCTTAGCAATTTAAAACTAAACAAAAAAGAGTCTGTTCGAAAAGTCTTCTGTCAGTGGCAGAGCTGTAGGACTTCAGACTGGGGTTTCCAAGACCCTCCGAGCACATGGATCCCTCACTACTTATCCCCTTATCATAGCTACTGTGCTCAGAAGATATTAAGGAGACTGGGAGGGAACGTCTGTTGCTAAGAGACAGGGAATCTTAGGACACTTAGCACCTGGATTTTTTTTTTTTTTAAACTAGTTGGTTTTTACGTGTTAAGGGGGTTCTTTACCTCTGGCGTAGGCACAGCCCCAGTGGCCCATGGAAGGACTAAATGAGTGAAGTTTCCCTTGAACATGAATCATGTATTTTTTTTTTCCTCATCATTTTTCGTTTCCTACTTTCATCCTGTAACGTATTTGTGATTCAGTGATGTCCTACAAGCGGGAAGTGTGTTGGGTTGGTGCACCGCTGGCCGACTGAGGCATAACCGGATTACCCCTGCCCCGCCCTCTCCTTTCCACAGAGAACCTGCAGTTTCGGAGGATTTGACTTGACAAATCGTTCTCTGCACATTGGCAGTGATAACTCTGACCCAGTGGTGAGTATAACGTCAGAGGGAAAGCAAGAGGTTTGCAGTCGAGTGATGTGGCTGACTTAGCTTCCCGTCTAGTATCTGTTGAGAGTTGATACTGGGTAACCTTTTCCTTGGCGATCCTTAATCATAATGGAAAGAAGCCCTGTTTCACCCAGCAGCTCTTCACTCTTCCACGTGGAGTGAATGACGACCACCTCTGGCCTCCATCCTTTGCCTCGTTGTAGCATCATTCCTTCAATGCCTTTCTTTCCAGTTTTCTCCCAGATGAGTTTGGCTGCTATGGTGCCAGTCATTTGCGCACACATGCTTTTGGTTCAGACTAGTTTGAAGTGCACATGACTGCTACACCCAGGTAGTGCGACGTGATGGAGCCCTTGGATTTGTGCCAGCATAGCTAAAAACTACTCTTATCGTAGGCCAAGTACATAGCCCCATACTAAGCCTAGGTCTTTCTAAGCGGGGGCGTCTTGGAATGAACCTACTGTCACTGGGGCCAAAGCAAACCAGACGCCTGAAGGCCAAGGTTACTTTCTCCTCAGACCTGCTGCTTCTGGTTCGCTGTACAAGTGGCTCCCCATGTTTACTAGCTAAGGTCCCAGGGATATAGGTGAGTCTTATATACAGTTTTATTTTTCTCTTATGCATATTGTCAGGAAGCTGTGAAATTAAGATCCATGGTTTATATTGTTACAGTCGTGGTTATATTGTTAAAACAGTCATCTATAATTTTCAAACAGTTTGAGAATTTCCTGAAAAAGTAAAACTGTATTATTTGGATATCAAATTTTATTGATTCATAAACCAATAATTTTATGTAGTCAGTCTTTTAAAAAATGAAAG
>NW_011914038.1:0-2050 GCF_000151845.1 Pteropus vampyrus | reverse complement strand
TTGTATGCTTTCCTGTTTCTGTCATTTGTAGAATGTTTCCCATGCCCCATGAAACCCTTTTACCTCCAGTGATTTTGTTTACTGCTCTAGTGAACAACATATGACTTTTCTTCCAACATCTAATTTGTAAAATTGGTGACATTCATTTCTCAATAAGGTATTTTTAAAGTATTTGTATCATTTTTAAATGAACTATAGATATTTATTTCAATTTAGTAATTTAGTCTTATTTCCTTTTTAAAATTAAGCACCTTAATGATTTTTTCTTACTTTTCCTCCTCTAGATTCTAAATTCAACCATGTTGTCATTGTTATGTAACAGTTCACAAACAGCTAGTGTCTGTAGCTATTACTGATCACCACTCAGGACAAAGTATATTTCTTTTCTTGGAAACCTAAAGACTAATTTTTTAAAAAATAATCTGTATTACCTCAAACTCCTTATTTCTATATCTGGTCCTGATTCAAAAATGGCTACGATTTGTATAAATCCTTCTTTGGGGTAAGTCTCTGGCTATTATAATTTGGTCCAATTTTGTAGCTTCCCTCCTTATTATAAAATGTCAGCTCAGCTTAATTATTCAATCCAATGAACGTGTGTTGAACACTCTGGAATAAGTGCTATGAGGATACAAATATGAAAGACAACATAAAAAAAAGAAATAACTAGACAATTCTCAGGAGTCAGGTCTAACGGGGAAAATACAAGCTGACATGAGCAACTCCGATTGGCACTAACAAACTGCTTTGGAAGTACAAGGGAGGGTGGCAAGAACTCCTGCAACCATAGCTGCATTATTGAAGGTGACCATTTTTGCCTTAAGGTTCCCCATTACCCTCTTTCTGTAGCCCTTGTTTCCCTGAGCTATACCTGTCTTGGCATCTATGAGGCTTGGGTAGTAAGTGCAAGGGCGTTTGTGACCATCCACCTCAGGAGGTCATACTTGACATTCTATACTTCCCAGTGTATGCTCTTCAGGTGGGTTCTTTGACTGTTGTCGTTCTGCACTGCTTCTAACACACGCCTAGAATCCCACTGCACCCCAACGCTGTGTCCACGTTTTCTTGTGCCTTTGGCGCTGGGCTTTACTACCCTTATTGACATCACCGAATAAGTTCTAGAAGCTGGGATAATATTTTTACCCAGATTTTGAGGTCAGAGAGTGGTCAATTACAGTTATTTTTAAGCTCTTAAGATGGCCTGTCTTTTTAACTTAGCCCCCTCAGGAGACGGACTTGGCGAAATCTCTGCAGAGTGGGATGGAAGTGGGAGAGACAACTTAAGAGTCACCACCATCTGTGTGTTGAGCGCTCTTATATTTTTTTCTCCTCACGGTAAATGCTTTGCCTTTCTGTAGGCGTAATGATCCCAGAGGTTGGACAACTCTTTACCTTCTTTCTGTTGAGCTATATAACCCAAGTATCCCAGAATATGACTATCGGCTTCAAAATCCCTTCACCATTTATCCCAGGGATAGAGTCCTCCATGCAAATAGGAGTCTTGATGGACCACCTGACTATCCCAGCATTTCAGATTAGGCCCCCACTCCAATCCTCAAACTTGCTACTGCTTTCCTATCGAGACTTTTCAATTTTCAAAGTCACACATATTCTTTTCAAAAACTAGAATTGTATATATTTGTGTACAATTCTAGTTTTTGAAAAAGAACATGTGTGACTTTGATAATATATATATTTGATAATATATATTATTTGATATATATATATGTAGTAAAAAAGGTCCCCATCATACCCTCCCACTAATCTCACTCCTAACTATTCGAGATAGTTATTTCGAATTTGTGATTTTTGTATTTTCACACACCTATACGCACCTACACGCACGCACACACAATATCATGGACAACTTGGTTTTTCCCAAGAACACGTGGAATTTATCACATAAATTATTATATTAACAGAACACAGGGAAAATCTTTCTAATTGTCTTAATGGATGAAAAAATATTCAATAAAATTCAAGAGCAATTTCTAATAAAACTCTTAGCAAATGTGAACAGAAGAAAACTTTAACCTTATAATGATTATCT
>NW_011914037.1:0-1461 GCF_000151845.1 Pteropus vampyrus | reverse complement strand
AAGGGTCTAGGGAGAGATAGGGGGATTAATAAAGAAAACCATGAGCAACAAAGATAAGACTAAACCATGTTTTCTTTCTGAATGAGATTTCCTACATAGTCTCTACTGCCCCCAGAACCACTGTCTTCTTTATAAAATACACACCATTTCCTGCTAAAAGTCTCTCTCCTCTCTCTCTCTCTCTCTCTCACACACACACACACACACACACACCACATCTCTAAGGAATCAGGTCTAATATCAGAAATAGCTGGGCTTCATATCTAATTTTGCAAATGGACTTAAACTCCCTTACTAATTCTTAGGGTCCCATCGCATAACACACTGGACATAATAGGTGGGCACCAAATGTGCCCACACCTAGAATAACATTTCAGAAATTCTGGAATTGTTGATCCTGAACTCATGTACAGGATGACCTTCTTCAATTTCTTGCCAATCTCTCTTTTTATAAAAGTAAAAATCTCACAGTTCTCGATGTCATTGATGATGTTCTTTAGCCATTGAAAATGCCAAAAATTTTAGGATAGTGTTAAATAATCTATAACTAAAAAAAAAAAAAAAGCACAGCACCTACATGGTAGGCCACTTTTTGTTGTAAAGGTAACCCATTCCACAGCCAGGACTACTGGATGAAACACAAAGCTGCCGGCCTTGACTTAGGCTCGGGGTAGAAGAGAGCTCAGCAGCAGGTCAAGGCTTCCATGAAAGCAGTCCTGCTACTGGCTCAAATGATCTGCTGGACCTAAGGTGTGAGATGTATAGTGGTGGGAAAAGATGCTATATATTTTTGATAAAAAGCCTGAGTGAGAGAATTACAATGCAGTGTCCTGAGATTTAGAGTAAGATTATGTGATCCACAGGGGAGAATGCTTTCTAAGAAACAAGAGAAACAGCTTCTGGCCTGTTAGTAGGCCTAAGTAGAGACAAAACACTTGATCGCATATGTCCTTTGTTAATGTAGAGTAAGCTGCAAAAAAAAAAAAAATTGGACAGGCCCAACAGCAGAATATTTTGAGTTGGAAATGATAACTCCAAAATTTAATCTGAGTAGGACCAAAATGCGCTAATAAATTGCATGAGCAAGTGCCTAGAAATTCCATATCACTCACCATAGTTACACAGAGTCCTTCCCTTTGCTAGTACTTATAATCATGAGGGGGTTTTATACAGCCAATTAAAGGAGCAAGAAAAGTTCAAATTTGGTTTATATGTACATTGGCTGAATACATGGATGTAAGACAAATATTACAGTCACATGGGCGATGGATACTGGAGAGTTGCAGTGTACCTGATCACCCATTTAGCATAGAAGTGACCTGAGATGATTATATATAGATTTCTGGGAAGTAATCAATGGTCTTGCTTTTTGTGACTGGACTGGAGAAAAAGAATGGAAAATCTGAATGAGACAGGGAATCCTGGAGTAGATATTTGGTTATGAACACAGAGTATAAAGAT
>NW_011914036.1:0-2358 GCF_000151845.1 Pteropus vampyrus | reverse complement strand
TTCCCCGAGTCTTTTTGGCCAAGGAATTCCTTTCTGAGGAGGGGCAGGCTTACGGGGTTTGGGTTACTGCAAGACACATCAACGAACTGTTTTATGAGATGACAAAGCCCTCCCTCTTCTTCGGTGTTCTGGGGACCCCTGGCCCGAGAGCCATGCAGGCCCCGTGTGGGTTCTGATGAACGTGTGCACGTGGGGAGGCGTCAACACTGAGAATGGTGTGTGTTGAAAGGGAACAGAATGAGTGAGTCCCAGAGAACATGACTGCACCCCAGAAGGAGTAACCTCAAGAGGCAGGAGGAAAGGGCAGGAGTCAGGGTCAAGGCCAGGGCCCATAGAAGGCCTGTTTGGAAAGCTCTTCAGTTTGAGAGGGGCAGATCTGGAGATCCTGGAGGACAGCCTACTGCAGGGATGCACTTGACAGAGGCAGACTGCCTTCTTGAGACCCAGGCAGAGAGGGTCTAGAGGGGAAAAGGTGCCAGATGAGAAATGCCACCCTTAGAAAAGAGAAGGGGTGATCTGTGACCTGAGGGTGAAGACCTCTGGCTCTGGCCACTTGAGGCCCAGATCCACCTCTCAGTACTTCTGCAACCCTGGGCAAATAATTCCTTAACTTCTCTGAGCCTCAATTTCCTCATTTGTAAAATAGCGATCATATTCCTACCTACTCCGTAGGGTCATTGTGAGGATTAAATGAAATAATCTTTGTAAACTACTCAGTCTAATTTCTGGAACATGATAAACTCTTCATAAAGGAGAAATATCGAGGGAGCTATCACAGTCTATGAGTTTCTGAGGCTAACTCAGCTGCGGGTGTAAGAAACTCTCTGGCAACTCAAATGGTGAAACCTGGAGGGACAAACCAGCCCCGCAGTGTGAGAATGAGACCACGACAGCACGTGATGCTTGTTCTGGATTCAGGGAGGCAAAAAGAGGTGGACCAGATATGGTGGGAGATGCAGGATCTGTGACAAATTTGAATAAGAGGCAGGGGCCATGGCTTATTTCTCTCTGAATACCCTTGGACTTCTACACAGCAATCCTCAGAGCTTGCATTCATTACTGCACACTTACCATGTGCCTTTATAATTAATTCACTAATTCCTTTCCACAGCCATGGAGGCAAGTAATATTTATAGGTCTGTTTTTCAGATGAGAAAGGTAAGGTTACATTGCCTAGGATCTCACAGCTGGCGTGCCTCGTGAGTCTTGAATATAGGGAGATATAGTCTTGAATACAATGACTGTGTCTTCTGTGAATCTGGGGGATCAGAGAAGTATCGATAAATGTGGTAAGAAGCAGAATTAGACCTAGATGCCAGGAGGGAGGAACTGAGCTGCCTGCAGGACAGAGACTGAGAGCAGCAGGTGAGACCATGAAAACCAAAGCCACATGTATTCAGTGCTTGCCACATGCTACTGTCTCAAGCACTTCCCATGAATGACCATTGAATCTTCCCAGCAGCTATGTGAGGTGAGT
Source organism: Pteropus vampyrus (assembly GCF_000151845.1). Lineage (NCBI taxonomy): Eukaryota > Metazoa > Chordata > Mammalia > Chiroptera > Pteropodidae > Pteropus > Pteropus vampyrus. The sequence goes on along the minus strand of NW_011914036.1, from coordinate 881 downwards.
CCTCTTATCGTTCCATTTTGCAGGTGAGGAATCTGAGGCACAGAGTGCATGTCACTTGCTCAATGTCGGGCTGGCTCCAGAGCCACCTCTTCCCCACCCTCTGGGTTTGCAGTCATCACCTACAGCTCATCTGCTACAGTGAAATTCTTTCTGGACATGGGCATTTGGGCATGGCTAAGACATTGTAAGTAGGGTAAAAGGGGCTGCAACCCCAAGGGCTTGGAGGAGCACTATTGAAACCCTTTGGCGACTGCTGTGGGGGCTGGTAGGAATAGCAAGGTGAGGAGTCAGTGATCAGCGGGCCACTCAGGAGTTCTTGATTAGGACTCATCCCAGGTTGACCAAGGCATCTCTAAGAAGAACCTAGCTGGTTGCTGAGGTTCTGCCATGGACCCACATTGCCCAACTGCTGTGTTTGAGCCCAGGCGTTCTCAGCAGGGGAGGCTAAGGTGGGCTAGTCACTATAGGGCTTATTCCCTTTTGAAAGACAGGGTAGGATGTGGGATGGGCTCTGTGTCAAGGTAATAAGCTACGAATGAGCTATTTACCTAAGAGAAACAGGACAAGCAAAAGGGTCAAGGTGAGAGCTCCTCTGAGGGCCAGTTCCCTGGGGCTTTGTCATACCTCACAGCAGGAGCCTCGGAGAGTCCAGCTAGATGCTTTATTTAAAGCCAGAATAGCCATTATGACCATGTGAAGAAGCAGAATCCACCAGAATTATCAATAGAAGGCTGGAACACTTTCTTCCCATGCCATTTTGATGCCTCATAGCTGAACACAATGGTTTCTCTGTTGCTGACCCATCATTGGCCCTCTTGTGTCTCCTATCCATGATGGCAGGTGTTTCAAAGGACATTACCTCCCTTTAATTCCTAAGATCA
>NW_011914035.1:0-1807 GCF_000151845.1 Pteropus vampyrus | reverse complement strand
AAAAAAAAATGTAAGAGAGCTCCCTTGTCCCTTCTGCCATGTGACGGTACAGCTAGAAGATGCCTCTATGAACCAGAAAGCAGTACCTCACCAGACATGGAATGTGTTGGAGTCTTGATTTTATAATTCCAAACTTCAGAACTGTGAGAAATAAATTTATATTTTTATAAGCCACCCATATTTTGTAACAGCAGCCCGAATGTACTGAGACAAAGGACTGCAGATGTGCAAAAATCCTTCTTAGCCTAAATCTACAGGTTGTAACGACCTATTGGTCAGTATTGATTTGTCATTCTTGGTTTGGATGGTTATCACTTCTTTCCAAAATCTCAAAGCTGGTATATTTCTTGACTTTAATTCTCTTTTTCTCACTCAGACCAACAGCACAAAAGTTCAACACCCGATATGTATTTTTACAACTATTATTTCTTCTGTCTTTGTTATCTGTAGTCTAGTTACCAGCCACAAAACACCCCTGTTATATTTTACAGCAAGGATCTTGTAATCTTCCGGCCTCATTATTTTTCCTCTTAATACATTCTCCACTCTGTAGCTGGAGTGCTCGTGATCGTTCTAAAATGCTTATCTGCTTACACTGTTCACAAGTAAACTCCTCAATAGCTTCCCATGTCAAATGCTGTGCATTCTAATTTTCTTAACATGGCTAAAATGCTATGTAAGCCTACATGCATCATATTCCACCTCACATCCTACGTGCTAGGTGGCCTTAATCAAAATATGCTTGCTCTAGATCTTTATATGCTATTTTCTCTGCCTGAAACATCTACTTCCTTATCTCAACCGTCCAAAATTTTCTACCCTATACCAACTGACTTTACTTGACTAATTCCTAATCATCCTTTTAAACTTTTCATAGGTATAATTTTCTCTGGAAAGCCTTCCTTGAAGTCCTTCAGAATAAAAGCTCCTGCTATGTACTGCCACCGTATTATTAACCTGTGGGGCAACCAGCTCTTCAAAATATTGTACATAGAAAATGTTCAATAATTATTTAATGGATGAATGAATGAATGAGTGAACTTTAAATATGGTATTAATATTTCAGTTGAGCAAAGTTTAATGTTAAGTCCTGTGAAACTTGGCATATTGGTTAAAGTATGTGCACATTTCCCAGCTCTGGCCAACTTCCTATGATTAAAGCCATAAATTAAGGAAGAACTTGCTGACACTTTGTCAGCATTCAATCAACTCCCACAAATGATTATCTAATTTTCTCCTCAAATAAATTTTCTCCTTCCACACTCCCTCAAGCAATAGACTGAGTAAACACATGAACCTTGAACTGAATTCTGTAGGACATTTGGGCTCTTTTAATATGGAAAACTAATTTTAAGGTTTAGAAATTCACATTCTTACTTCATTTGTATTTGTATCTCTGCACCCGTGGATGAAATAACCACAACAACCTAATTTTGTCATTGGTATATTAAAATCTTTTCTTAATGTTATCTGTTAATAATCACATTGGTATTATAGATAACAAGGAGTTGGTATTTGGATATATTCTTTATTGCCAATAAATATGTTCTGAAGGGCAAGTCATCAAATGACTTTATGAGACCAAGAATAAATTATTGCTTAATATGTTGTAATTTTCATAACTAAGGTATTTAAGCACTCCAGAGTTCATATATCTAGAAAGACAGGAGGGTGAGTGCTGTTAATGAGCTCTTCTATTTGCAAAATGATAGATTTTATTATAATTACATAGCAAATAAATCTTAGATATTAATATAAAAACTGTATTTGTCATATTAAAATCTGAGAATTACATATATGCCTATTT
>NW_011914034.1:0-1840 GCF_000151845.1 Pteropus vampyrus | reverse complement strand
GAATGACTGCTCTTTCACACACCCCCAGATATTTTAATTTTGGGAAGAGAAAGCCTGATAAATAAATCTATCATCAGTGAAATTTTTAAACAACTTACCCAAGAGAAAAAAGAAAAAAAAAAAGTTTTTGACAGGAAATTTCGAGAAGAATAGGAGAAATTAAACTCAATTTTGTCCGGTCCTCTGATTCCCAAGTATGGTTATTTACTCTAGTCTCACAGAATTCTTCGGTTTACCAAGGTTAATAAAAATAGTTCTCATGTAGCAATTCAAATGGGGGTAAAAATGCATACATGTGCATGTGTGTGTGTGTGTGTGTGTGTGTGTGTAGGGGAAGCAGTTTGATGATAGGAAGAAGAGTAATAAGTTTACTTATAGATTGAGGCCTGCCCACCATTGATGCATGATGGTAGTCTAAAAAAATCCTAGCATTTACATGAAAGGTCTTAAATGTGAAACAGACATTTTTTTCTGATTGGCTCATGATGACATACATTAGTAAGAGACTGACAGCACAGGACAATATCAAGACAATTGTACTGGTTAACATTTATTGAGCAAAAACTATTCTAAAATATAGTGGCTTAAAGCAATAACCATTTATTTTCTCATGCTTCTGTGGGTCAGCAATTGGAATAGACTCAGCTGGAAGGTTCTTATTCTGGTTTTGCCTGGGATCTTCTATGGAGTGGCAATTAAATAGGGGCTGGATAGTCTAAGGTGGCCTTACTCAACATCTGGGCTTTTGACTGGACACCTCAATTCTCCTCTATATGGCATCTCCATCATACTAGCTTAGACTCAGAAACGTGACAACAGCTTTCCAAGAGGGCAAGAATAGAGTTTCAAAGTTGCCTGTGGCCAAGACTCAGAATACACAGTGTTACTTGCTCACTTTATCATGTTCTGTTGGCCAAAACTTAGCTTTATATATAACAAACAATGCTATACACATATGACATATTATTGAACTGTACACTTGAAACCTATGTAATTTTATTAACCATGTCACCCCTATCAATTTAATTTAAGAAAAAAAATTGTAAAAAAATTAGTCAGAATCTCGGAATGGGGAAATAGTGCCACTTCTTGTTGGGGACCACTGCAAAGAGCCTCTTTTTAATCTACTGTAAGGACTTAGGACGAGCACAAAAGGTCTGAAATGAAATTCTATTTGAGGTGTTTTCTTTCTTTTTTCCCCCACCCTCTCCTTAGTTCAATAAAAGATTCTCTTTTTAGTTGTAGAAAAATCACACTGGGAGACCTTATGTTCCGTTATAATCTAGGCTTATGGGAACTGAGATGTTAGGTTGCTGATTATTCCATTTTAGGAAAAGTGAACAAAGTTAGACTTAATAGGTTTTAGAACATTTCAAGAATGACAAGTGATATGCTTTTTCCAATAAATGGTTTCTAGTGGTACTCTTTGGAAGAACTTTAATCACTAGAAAATTCATTGTATATCTTCTAAAGTTTTTATTTTAAACTGTTTGAGCAGATGTGCTAAGACATTTGCTTTACACATTTCCCAAATGTTGACTTATTTAAAAGATGCGTTTAGCTTATATCCCTCAGGACACAGTTCTATGTTTTATACCACTTTTAATAAGGCTTTGAAAACTATTTTTTTCTGGTTGAACATTTAATTTCCTTTTTCTTTCTCTTCCTTCTTCCTTCCTTCCTTCCTTCCTTCCTTCCTTCCTTCCTTCCTTCCTTCCTTCCTTCCTTCCTTCCTTCCTTCCTTCCTTTCTTTCTTTCTTTTTTTATTAAAAGGAAAAGGGTTTAGGGGACTCTTTTCTTAGTGTTTGTAAAGAAAACATTTATGAGAGGCATGGATTTC
>NW_011914033.1:0-2329 GCF_000151845.1 Pteropus vampyrus | reverse complement strand
CTCTACATATAACAGAGTACAATAGTGGCATTCAGCCACACATGCATGATACAATAAGCTGAAGCATGTTTACATATTTTAGGCACAGGCGCCCTACTACACTAATGTAACATTCTAAATCTGGGGTCCTATTCCTAGCTGAGAGCCTGGATTATAGCCAAACCTTGGACCAGCTGGTCCCGGCACCTACAGTGTTAAATCCATTAAATTGGGAGAATGAGTCTAAATGTGATATACACTTGTGCTCTGTGGCAGGTGAAGGAAGAAAAGATACTTTAAAAAGCTGATATTCGTATATTAGTTATATTACAATCCCATTTTTCAATACACAGCATTTTAAATTGAAAATAAAATTTTAGTAGGTAAAATCAAATAATTTGTATTACACCTATTATAATTTTTGTTCTCTTTAAAAAATTTCCATATGTCTCATAAGATTTCAGAGAAAGAAAATTAGTCCACTGAATTAGTCCACTGAAAGAAATTAGTCCACTGAATTAGTCCACTGAAAGAAAATTAGTCCACTAAATTACCTTGTTATTTAAAAAAATTTTATTGTATGCCTGGCTATGTCACACTTTTTTTTCCAAAAATAAATTTTGGGGGGAAGTCTTCTCTCTATTGTCCTTGGTAAGTCTTCCCAGAGCTATGTTAAGTTTATTAATCTTTTCAAAGAATCAAGTTTTGGATGACCCCTTTATTGTGTATTACCGTAATATTTTAATTTTATTTTTTTCCATTTATTTACTTTCATTTTCTTTTTAATTTGCTTTCTATTATGTTGGTTTCTCTTTTAGCACTTCTTTATTCTAATATAATCATTTAATGCTATATATTTCTCACTAAATACAGATGATAATACATCATACTAAGTTTGGCATGTCATATTTTCTTTGACATTCAATTACATATCATTTTATTTTAATTTCTTCTTTGACACTTGAAGTATTTAGATATTATTTATATCTGTATTATTAGTATCTACTGTTATTTTTACTGTCTGTTATTAATATTGCCTCAATATCTTTGGCATTCTGTGTTTTTATTATAATGTATCTGATAATATTCTATTCATCCTCATTGAAATATTTTGTGCTTCAATAAGAATATGAAGAAATAAGTCTTGTATCCAATCTGGAAAATATCCTCAACTATTATCTCCTCAAATATTGTCTCTACCCTCAATATTTCTTTATATTTATTGTGAAATTGTAATTAGAAATTGTTGGACTTCTCTTTCATATATCTCCTCACTTTGTCTGTGTCTATATTTGGTATAATTTTTTGGTTCTATCTTTCTTTTTATTTAGGTCTAATTTCAAGTATTATGTTATTTTTTTTTTTTTAGAAATTACATTTTAAAATTAAATGTGGTACTTTTAGTAGTCTTTTCCTACTTATATTTTTTATTACCTCTGTATTTCTTTAAGCCTACTTATTGCATGTCTTCTATCTGATAATATTGATATCTAAAGTATTTTAAGATCGTACTGTGGTTTGCTTTTTTAAAAAAATATATTTTTATAAACATAAAAATTGGCTTTTCCATCCATTCAATGGCTGGCCTATGGCCAGTGATCCCCAAAGGAGGATGCCATTTTATTTCAAATCAAAGCCAAGCCTTACTTAAAAAAACAAAAAAGAAAAGATTTTCTATCTTTCTTAATCTGAGATTTGAAATGTTTGTTTGTTTGTTTGGTTGGTTTATCTACTCTGCAGGGACTCAAGTATTTGTTTCATCCTCTTTACATGGCTGTTGAAACCAACACTTTAATCCCCTATATATTGTAGGTATCCTCAAAGTATCCTGTGGAGTCAGCAGTTTCTGTTTTGCATTCGCTTTATTATTGACTGTATTAGTTTTCTATTGCTACTATAAGGAATAACCATAAACTTTTTAGCTTAAATAATATAAATTTATTATCTTGCAGTTCTGGAGATCAGAAGTCTGACCCAGGCCTCAATGGGCTAAAATCACGGTGTTGGCAGGGATGTACGTATTCCTTTCTGAAGACTCTTGCGGGGTGGGTGTGTGTCTCCATTTCATGGTTATTTTTATCTATATAAGGCTACTGGAATTCATGATTTGTGACCCTCTTCTTCCATCTTCAAGGCCAGCAACATCGCAGGCCTCTGATCCTTCTTACGTCATCACATCTCCATTTAACCACAGCCAGGAAAGGTTCTCTGCTTTTAAAGACTCGTGTAATCAGATTGGACCCAAATGGAAAATACAGGATAATGTCCCCATCTCAAGGTCCATAACCTTAATGACAGTGACAAACTCTCTCTTCAGTATATTCACAAATTCCAGGCATTAGGGCATGGA
>NW_011914032.1:0-2952 GCF_000151845.1 Pteropus vampyrus | reverse complement strand
ATTTTCAAGTCATTATTAAAGATGTAATAGTGCTATTGGACATTCATTTGTTTATTCATCCAGTATACAAATATTTACTGAGTGCTTGCTGCATCTTATGCCTGAGGCAGAGAGCTAGAGATTTGAAAATAAAACAGGTTATTTCTCTGTCCTCATGGAGCCTCTTAGTATTAGTAGAGACAGACAAAAAGTCAACATGTAAATGAAAGCATAGTCAGTTGTGAAAAATGCCATGCAGAAAACCAAATGATGAAGTGAAGAGTTAGGGGTGATGGAAAACTATTTTGGACAAGGTGAGCCTTCAAGAAGGTCACATGTGAGCTGAGTCTTAGAATGAGACAGCATCACCACGACCCTCTTCTCGTGGGCCTGGAAGATCTGCAGAGCAACAGTGCCTTTGCCTTGTGGGCTCAGCCTGAACCACCAATCTCCACTGTGGTCACCTTGGCCCTTTGAGCCGACCTCAATAGGCAGATGGGCTCCCCTTTAGCTAAGCTGCCACCCTCTCCCCACTAGAATGGTCCCACCAATCACCCCTCCCCATCATCCTGTAGGTTCATCGCTCTAGACTGTGGTATCTGGCTTCTCTCATTTCCTGGGTCTCAAACTTTAATGGACATCAAAATCACTGGGCTTTGTCAGGACCACATTAATGGGCTCTACCTCTAGAGTTCAAGTTGGTGTGAGAATTTTCATTTCTAGAAAGTTTCATCGGTGCTGCTGGTCTAAGAATCACATTTTGAGAGCCCCTAGTGACTTTCCGTCCTCAGACAAATAAGTTTGCATCTTATCCATTTGATTTCTCTATAAAGTAAATATGGAGAGAACTTATACGTACATAGTATTTACTATATGATAGGCACTGTGCTTGCACTCTGTACACATTATGTCATTAATATTTATAATGGCCTTTCTAGGTAGGTATCATTATTTTTCTCTATGCTACAGATGAGGAAATTAAGGCATGGGGAGGTTGGGTAGCATCAAGGTCATTTAGCTAGGAAATGATGGGGCTGGGATTTGAACATGAGCAGCCTGGCTCCAGAGTTCATGTTCTTAACCATGAGGTGAAAACGGGTAGTATCTACCTCCTAGGGTTTTCCATAACAGTTATAACCTATGGGGGCTGACATGTATGTATTTTTAAAGTCTATTTCCCTTACCTTTATTCCACATATAAGAACAAAGGCTGATTTCCCAGTTGTTAAGCCCTGTGGTATATTAAAACTGACTAGAAAGTGACTTTGGCAGGAAGGCTACTAGCCAAGTGCATTTTATGTAACAGTTGCTCTATAAAGGTGTGTTGAATGAATGTGTGAATTCTGAGTTGTGGGAATTAAAGTGAAACCATTTCCATTTCTCTTATGACATTGGATTAGATTTCTAATATAAAATTTCTTAAGCAGGACACAAAAAGCATGAACTACAAAAGAAAAAAGTGGTAAAATGAACTTTATCAAAGTTCAAAACCTTTTGTATCTTTCAAGGAATACCTAAGGGAAAAAGGCAAGTTATAAACTGGGAGAAAATATTTGTAAAACACAAATCTGACAAAGGGCTTGCATTTAGAACATATAAAGAACTCTTACAACACAATAATATGACAGACAATCCAATTAAAATTTGAGCATATGATTTGAATAGGCATGTCTGAAAAGAAGATTCATAAATAACCAATAAATACATGAAAATATTCTCACCATCACTATTTGTCAGGGAAATGCATATTAAAACCACAGTGAGATACCACTACATACCCACTAGAATGGCAGAAGTTAAAACGACTAACAATACCAAATTTTGGTGAGGATGTGGAGCAACTGGAACCATTATACTTTGCTGGTGGGAATGTAAATTGTAAAACAGTATGGTAGTATCTTCTAAATTTGCCATATAAATTTGCCATTCTAAATTTGCCATATAAATTTGCCATATAATTCAGCAATCCAACACCTTGGTATTTATCAAAGAGAAATGAAAACATATGTCCATATAGACTTTAATGTGAATGCGAATAGCAGGACTATTCATAGTAATTTCAAACTGGATACAACCTAAATATGGCATATCTGTACTATGGAATACTACTCAAAAGTAAAAAGGAATAAAATATTAATATATGCAGATACATGTTGAATTTTAGTGAATCTTAAACAATTACGCTAAGTGAAAGAGTTCAAAACTCAAAATAATAAACACTCTCTGATTTTTTTTATGTGAAAGTTTATAATTGCCAAAACTAGTGATAGAAAGTAAATCAGTGATTTCCTGTGCTGGAAACTTGGAGACCATATCGACTGCAGAAGAATACCATGAAACATTTTGTGATGATGATATTGTTGTAATTTGAATGTAGTGGAGGTTATAAGGTTGTATACAATTACAAAATGTCATCACACTGCACAGTTAAAATAAGTGACTTTAATTGTAATTTATTATTTTAATTGTAATTAGTGAAATTATAAAATATACCTCAATAAAGCAAAAACATTAAAAAATATGTTGCCTCTGCCAGTTCGTTTTATTCTGCCAATGAAGCGTTTCTCAATTAAATGTGATAATAAAGAATTATTCTTCTAAACATTTTGTACTCATTCTTTTACTTGTCATTATGTGACTAGAGAATTTGGAAAGAGACTATTATTTTCCTTTTTTTAAAAAAAACAAAAACAAATTAATCCAATTTGCTGGCTCTTTATTATTTTTTCCAAGAGCATTATTTCCACTTACTATTAAAAGAGTGGTCAGGTTTATGGGACACATTTTCTATTTTGAAGTAGAGAGCTTGTACTTCATAATGTTAAAACCAACAACATTAGCATTTCTTTAACAGGACCTCTTTCAACAGGTTTTCTCCTCTGTGAAACAGGGGCAAGTCTTGCCCCCCTTGCAGCCTGCTTTGAACATGAACTGAAACTATCTGTCAGATGTGGCAGTACCATGCCCAGGACA
>NW_011914031.1:0-1138 GCF_000151845.1 Pteropus vampyrus | reverse complement strand
ACATAAAAATGTTAAAAGTAAAGTGAGAACTTTAAAAACCTGGAAATACAAGTCTGATGAAGTTTGGTACCAATTAAAAAAAATTTTCACCTGCACAGAAAAAAAGATTAAAAAGAAATACAAGAAAGAATTGACTGGTTTATTCAGATGGTAGGACTATAGGACAGGACTGTGTGTAAAATGATATTTAAAAAGGACTCTCTATTTCAGTTTTGGTAAAAGAACCCCAAAGTCTGAATACCAGGGGATTCAGGCTGTAGATATCCTCACAGCATTTTGGCTATAAATGTATTGAAGTACCTTGACAAGTTGGAAATAAGCAAGATAATTCATATGGGAAGAAGTATCTCCTCCTGTAGCAGATCGAGGAGTGATTTTCTCCAAACCTTAAGCTTCTTGAGAGAAGATTCACGAAGAACACTTGAATAGTTCCATATGTGTCACAGCCATTCAAAATTTGGCACTACCTAAAGGACTCTAAAGGTGAGAAGCTGTGGCCCCGATGGCAGAATATGAGTGAGATGGGGACAAGGTTGCACTGAGAACTAGATCCATGGATACTAATGATAGGGCAAAGATGCTTCTGCGTTTTGCTTACGGGGCCACCCCGGGGAGATTGGTTGTGGCCTGAGGCCATTTACATCTGCTCTTATAAGACTATTTGGAAGACAGAGCTGGAGGAGGAGACTGCTGGATTCTCAGAGGCAAGGGGAGGAAAAGTTAGTGGCCAATTCAAGGGAATCATCACTGCCTGTATTATAACAATCACAGTCCTAGTGGGGCCTCCAGAGAACCCCTGAGGAGTGCCCTTGAGAAGTAAAGTCAACTTTCATCACCAGCCAAAGTTGGAAGATACCATCACTGATTACACTGGAATCACTCAGAACAGTCTTCTCCCACCTCTTTCCTCTCATTCCACCTCTCTGATCTCCAATGGCCAGTGATGGGAAAGGATGCGAGGGGCTGGAAGCAAAAGAGAGAAGTCAACCACCCCTTTCACCACCTATTATATGTTTCCAACTGCACCTAGGGAAGGGGAGATTTATATATTTAAAAAGCTTACGATTTTTATTACTATGCAGATCTATGCACTTAAATTGGTTCAATGAGGTGATTACTATAACTAACAGTGACTAGA
>NW_011914030.1:0-1982 GCF_000151845.1 Pteropus vampyrus | reverse complement strand
TGGGGTTGTGTGACTCATGCTGACTTTCAAAACTTAAACTGCAACAAATTATTTGAGAAATACCTTTCATTATAATTATTTTTTGAGAGAAGCTTGCAAGCTGAATTAAGAGTGAGTCACAGTTATTGCAACAGCTTACTTTTTTTGTTTAATATAAGAGGGATGTTTTGTCTTGGAGATTATTTGCTTAAATTGTATTGATTATATATTTATATTTCTCTTCTTAATAAATTGTCACATGTTCAGTATTCATTAGCAAACTCATTTTCATTAATATTTTCTACTGAGAGTTTTGAGAGTGAATTTTTAGCAGCTTTCTAAATCCAAAGTTAGTATCTTAAATACATTTGTTCACTTAGTCATTCAGTTTTCTTTGAGGTACAATGAGGTGCCAGATATTGTCATTTTCCTGATATATATGTGAGGCTCTGTAGGTATTTAATAAAATTTGAGCTACTTTGAATATTACCTTTACAAATTTCAAATGATTAAGGTTTTCTTTCTTCCTCCCCTCCTTCTTCCCCATCTCCCTCTCCTCCTCCCTCTGCTTTCCTCCACCCTCCTCTTCCTCCTCTTCCACTTCCTCCTCCTCACCCTTCCCATCCTTCCTCCTCCTCCCCCTCCTCCTCTTCCTTCTGCAAGACTACTTCATAGATTGCATTGTGTCAGAGGGCACATGCCAAATTGTTTTCTTTTAGTGATGTTAGCACTACAGATAATCATTGCTTTGATTCATTAATTCGTCAAGCACTGAAAAATCATGGTATTCAAATTGCATTGTTCTTTCTTCATTTATTAGTCGGATTATTTTTATAAACAGAAACTTGTCCTCTGCAAATTTTGGTTACTCTTAAGTACACTTTCTAGGGGACAGACAGGGTAAATGTTCTGTTTTTCCCCTTTATTTTCCAGTTTTTACAATAATGATTTTGTTTTCTAGCATATTTAAAATTTGACCACTGAATTTTTTTTTTAAATATCATCATGAACTGATGGAATTAAATATTTTAATGTATTGTAATTCACTGCATTTATCTTATTGGCACTCAAATGGTTCTATCTGACCTAATGGAAGCTTATTAAATGATCCTTTGCCACTGAGGAGAAAAAAAAGATGGCTGTAGTCATCCACACTCTTAGTAGCTAACTTTCAAGTGGAAGTGACTCAGCATTTCTCCCCTTCTGTAACCATGTGTCCAATAGGCATGTGAGAGCTTGCTATCTGGCAGTGTGCCACTATTGTTTAACTTGTGTATAAAAGGCGCTGCCACCCTGTGAGGTTGGCTGCACCCTTGCTTGAATAAAGAGCTATGTCACAGTTGCCTACAGTTCCCTGATTTTCTTCTAAATGCCAGACCCTGGTACTCCGGAACCTCGAACCCGCAGCAACACAGTCAGACCCTAGTAGTCTCTGACAGCTTCCTTAATTTCTGGTATGACAAGATATGCCAGACTCATTTTGTACATAGCATGATCTGGACGAAGAATCTGTCATTTCTCCCAGGAAACTTGTCTTTTTTTAGTGAGAAGTTGTACTTAGCTATGAAAATCTGGATATAGATGTGCTCATTGCTACTGAGTGGTCATTGTTTCTAGGCTTTATTCCATCCTACACCAATGACAGTCTTGGAGTACAATACTAATACTACCAAATATGTAATTATTAAAAATATTCTAAGTTTATTTTTCCAGTTCTTTTAGTTCCTACTAAAGGTTATATCCCATTAAGGTTGTACAATCAAATTATTACACCTTAAAATCAATTGGAATATGTTTTCTATTTGTATTTTATGCCATTATATATTTATGTACGTTTACTTGTTTCATATTAATTTCAGTTTTTAATGACTTTTAAAAAAATTTTTGTTTTATAATTAAATGTTTATATTTTCTTACATAAAATTCATAAAACGATGTTTATTCAAAGAAATCTAGTTTCTATTTTCCTATTCCCTCCACTCTCTTTCCTCATTATAGGCAAA
>NW_011914029.1:0-2988 GCF_000151845.1 Pteropus vampyrus | reverse complement strand
TACACAGCTCAATTAATTTTGACCAACTGAACAGACCTGTGTAATAGGAGCTCAATCGAGCAACAGATCATAACAAGAAGCCTCCTTCCTACCCCTTCCGGGTACCAACCCTCTCTCCCCAATGGAAACCACCATCTTGACTTCTAACAGCATTGATTGTTTAGTTTGTACATTATATAAAAGTCGTTGCACGTAATTGTAGACGGTCCACTCTCATTGCTGTGGAGTACTCAGTTGTATGACTACATCACAATTTCTTTCTTCTTTCTATTGAGGACAGGTGTTAGGATAGTTTCCAGTTTTGAACTATTATAAGTAGTGCTATTCTAGTACATATAATTTCATGAACATCTATATGTTAAGTGGATCCCATTCCTAGCTGTATATCCAACAGAAATGCATACATGTATTCTGTATGTATGATTTTACGAGAACTTGAATAGAATATTTAGAATATTTACTAATTACCTATATGATGACCACACATTTTCTAATTATTACACAAAACCAATAACATTACCTCAAAGCTATGGACTCACGTCTTCTTACTGAGGAGGATATGGAGTTCTAATCTACAAATATTCACTGAGTGATTCCTAGGTATCAAGACACTGTGATGTTGGAGAAAGGAAGTAGAAGACATAATCCTTCCCTTTAAAAATCTACAGTCTTGCTGAGGAAATAAAACTAACAATTGAGATGCATGAGGGACAGACTATGGTGTAGAGTATCAAACAAAATAAATATCTGCTTAGTTTATCTAACATCCTTTAGGAAAGTAGTACAAGTTTAAGATTATGCAGTAGTTTTGTCAAGAATGTATTTCTGAATACTTGCACTTAAAGAGTACTTTAGCTGTATTTTAAGCTTTAAAACACCATGGCTCAATTACAAAGACTAATATTTGATCAATGGTAATATCAACTAATATTTTTGAATACTTTCTTTGTGCCAGCTTTTCTGCATATGCTGTATAATTGTTACAACAGCGATATGAGAATTATATACATAAGCAGACAGGTATAGTAGTGACAGAATGGTGTCTGGAGACAGACCCCCTGTTTCTGCCACTTGCTAGATGGTTGACTCTGAGCGAGGTTCTATGCTTCAGTTTTTCCGTCTGTCACCTGGGGACAAGTATATTCTTGCTTCATAGATTGGATGTACAAGACTAGAACAATACCCGGCACATAGTAAAATTGCATTATTATTTGACAGATTCTTTTTAAATAAAAATTAGGGTGGAGAGAATCGAGTATAAGGCATTTATATTAAATAATTTCTCAATAATCTTTGAGGGAAAGGCTCATGTCTGTGGCAATGTCTTCTGGTCATTTAGACATTTGGGGTACAGATGGAGAGCACATGTTATAATGTCGATGAAAATAATTATTCTGAAAATATTATAGACTTTCAGCACCTTGGGACAGGAAATATGGCCACATCTTAAGGTCAAATAACCTTTGAGTGAAGATTGAACCAGGCTGCAGATCCTTCAGGACTTTGAACTTCTTTGCTGTGTCTACACCATTTCTGTCCTAGAGAAACACTGAAGCCTTTGCTCTTGGTCTCAAACCTACTTTCGAATCTCATAGTGGCTTTGCTAGAACGAATACACTGCACTCTCAGAAGATAAACAGACAGAACTCATTTTTAGTCGTAATGTTTACGACTAAACATTGTGGATAGAAGCCTGCCAGAGGACTTTGGAAACAAAAGCATTAGATTGAAAGGCTAACCTTGCTAATGCCACGGATTCAAATACATACAGGCAGGATCCAATCCCGCCCCAGGGAATGCAAGGATTTGTCCTGGGATCTGCCATATGCAGGTAGATCTTATAACCCCTAGATTACATTTAAAATAATCATGGTTCACATCTATAGCAATAAAAAAAAAAGCAGCTAACTAATCCCACACAAAATGAAAATGCCCAAGTCATTATTTGTTTCTTTGCATTTTAGACTTCTGGTTGGTTTGCTCTGTTTGGCTGGCAAATCTCATCTAATTACAATATATTTTTCATTTGTGTTTTAAAATAGCAACCCTAACCCACTGTTATTATAACATATGTGGTAAGTTGTTGTCCCCGGGGTGTGATAAATTCATGGCGATCCATTCACAATCCTCATGGGTTGGAATTAATCTTTGTCTTCTGATTTCCCACTACACTTTGTGCTTCTATTATTGTGCTTAGCATAATTCGCTTTGTAGTGTAGCTATTTGTGAATGCATCTGTCTCCCCAACTAGATGGTGAAGACGAAAAACGATCTCGGATTTCTGTTTGTTTCTTGCTGTTTCGCTGTCTCTAAGTCACACAACACACTGATTTGCACATAGTAGGGATTCAGTAAATATTGATAGTAGAGTTGAATCCATCCGTTGCAGTGCCAGCGCATTCGACAGCATGACACCTCAGAGCAATGAGGCCCGTCTGTCAGTCAAAGCCGTGATCTCTGCTTCATTAACACCATGGCTAAGCGATGAGGTAATAAGTCAGTGACAAAGAGCTTCACGCCTCACATACCATAACTTAGATGGTCAATTATATAATTCCTTAAGCAGCAAAAATCCTCTGGAAAGCAAGCAGCTTTGTAGTGGCAATAATGATCCATAATTTTATACAGTCAGTGTGTGAAAATTGAAATCAGCTATCTCCTTCCTGGCTTTTTATCCCAAAAGATGGCTCCAATACCAATTATTTCTTTCAAAATCTAGAGTTGCTTTTCCACTAAGCAGTTTGCAGTTTATTTTGGCCACCGATACCGGTACAAGATCCAGTCTAAGATTGTGGCACGGGGCTTTCTTTGGATTCTGTTATTGGCCGGTGTCATTTTCTGGAGGAAGTATGTCATTATCCTTTTGATTCAAAGAGTAAGCATTGCCCAGCTGGATTTTCAGCCATTCACAGGATGTAAGTTTGGCTTGTTAGTGGCGATGATAAGTTGCAGTACACTAGTTCTACTTTTTCCACTGATACTTCTTTT
>NW_011914028.1:0-2752 GCF_000151845.1 Pteropus vampyrus | reverse complement strand
TCCATGACTTTGAATTGAGAGGCGATATTACAAACCTCGCTCATACATTATACAAGAATAGCAATGAACAGCTTTTTCAAACTCTAAAAATAGTTGTATGCCAATACTTTTTACTGATAACTTTTACTACTTTTAAAAGTTTCTTAAGTTTCACTTTTGAAATAATTTCAAAATTAGAGAAGATTTACAGGAATAATACAAATAATTCCTATATAGTCTTCATGAAAATTTATTAATTCATCAGTTACTAACATTTCAGTTGTTAAAATTCGGAGGGAGGGAGATGGAGAGGGGAATGGAGAGAAGAGGAAGTGAGGGAGAAAGAGAGAGAGAAATCGTCATGTGTTAATGACATTTTAGTCAAGGACAGACCGCATATCCAATGGTGGTCCTATAACATTATAATGGAGCTGAAAAATTCCTATCACCTAATGTTCTCCTAGCTGTCTGAAGTGTAGACAAAAGCATTCCTCATGTGTTTGTGGTGATGCTGGTGTAAATAAATATACTGTACTAATAGTTGTATGAACGTATAGTACATATAATTATGTACAGTACATAATACTTGATAATGATAATAACTTTTTTACTGGTTTATGTATTTACTATACTGTAATTTTTATTGTTATTTTAGAGTGTACTCTTTCTATACACATACAAAAAAAATTGCTTTAAAATGGTAAGCCATGTTACACCAGCTGCAGCCTCACTCATCTTGTGTTTACCATGTCTCTTGATTGGCATCATTTTCTCTTGTGCTTGATTTAATCTCGTGTTATATAAATTTAGCATAGCCCAAATGTACAGTGTTTATAAAGTTTACAGTAGTGTATAGTAATGTCCTAGGCCTTCGCATTCACTCACTGCTCAATCACCAGATCACTCATAGCAACTTCTAGTCCTGTAAGCTCCATCTGTGGTAAGTACCCTTATATAGGTGTACCATTTTTTATCTTTTATACTGAATTTTTCACTATATCTTTCTATGTTCAGATATGGTTAGATACACTTATCTTGTGTTACAATTGCCTACAGTATTCAGTATAGTAATGTACTTTATAAGTTTGTAGCTTAGGAGCAATAGGCTATATTATATAGGCTAGGTGTATGCTATACCATCAAGGTTTGTGTAAGTGCATTCTGTGTTAATGAGATGATGAAATCATCCCACAATGTATTTCTCAGAATGTATATCCATTATTAAATGACACAGGACTATATATCATGACTCCAGAAAAAACTGAGAATAGCAAATTACTCAAAAAAGAAAGCCCATACTAAAGTGGTTAATCTCATTTAGAGAAAAATATTTGTTATGTTATGAGCACACACACAAGCAAATATCTAAAATATCTAAAGTATAGCCAGAAAATAGAATGAGAAAGGATATAATAAAAAGGTCAAAAACACCAATAAAATGGTGATGTTGTAGAAATGAATGAGCAAATGGTGCTGAATAACAAATCCATTTACAGTTAATCCTATTATATTGTGAAATTGACTTTAAGCAGTAAATGGTGGCTGTTTTGTCATCAGCATAATATAACCTTTAGGCCAACATGCTAGAATCTTCCTCTATAGTTTGAGACAGATGGCATCAATTCTGCCCTGCTACATGTCTGAGTCAGTGTCACAGTTTTCAGATCAAAGGTAGCTGCTCCACATTTTCAACATACCGTGAGAAAATGTGACCTGTCACTTTTTGGTCAAATCTTGCTTAATCATATACAACTTAAAATGTTAAGTGACAAGTCAGGAGAATTTTTTTAACAGGGTGCTACAAAATGGCTGAGGTCAGTGTAATTTTGATCTTAAAAATATGATTTGAGATTAACCTTGGAGATGCTATTACATTTTTTTCATACTGCTGAATTTATACGATAAATATTTTTAAAATTTGCAGATTCAGATTGTTATGAAGAATAAAGTATGGTTTTGGGAGAAAGTCTACACTAGAATATTTTTAAAAGAAATGCAGTCTTCTTACACTTCGCTATATATAAGTTAGGCTAGTAGCCAATAAGGTATTTCTAGTAAATAGCAGGACTTTTCTAAAGAGGAGATTAAATCAACTACTTAAATTGTAGTGTTATTTTATTTATAAGTATAAAAATAATAATTTTATAAGCATTTTAAAATTGCAGTTAATTTTTTTTTCTTGTTCTCATCTCTACTCTGCTGACTCCTCAATCTGACATGCAATGGTGACTTCTGAAGCAAACCATTTTATTTTTCCAGTAGGAATATTAACAAAGGGACAAAAAGAAGAGAGAATACTGTGCCTGACACAATATTACATATGCACATTAGGTGCTTAATAAATGTTTGCTTGTTGATTTACATGTAGAAAAGTACACAATTAATAAACTCAATAAATTACCCCAGAGTGAATACGTCTCAGTAGCTATAATTCAGATCAAGAAATATTATGTTATTAGCAACTTAGAAACTTCTTTAGAACCCCCTGAAGTTAATTCCCCCTCCTCTCTCCATAGGTAAATGCTGTTTTAATTTTTAACGCTACCGTTTATTCAATTTTATAGCCATAACACCTCACATATGGAAGATGATAAATGTTTATTTTAAAACTATAATTTATATTTATCTGTTCTTGAACTTTATGTAAATACAATTGTATAGTATATATATTTGTGAGATTCATCCATGTTGAGGCATATAGTTGTAGTTGATTCCATATACTTGATACCATAGATATATGGAACATATATATATATATGGAATCGACTACAAT
>NW_011914027.1:0-2370 GCF_000151845.1 Pteropus vampyrus | reverse complement strand
GTCTTTGTTATATTTCAAGAAATTTGAATAAGAGTGGATTCCTTGATGGCTTTGAGGTTGGGGGCAAATTTTAAAAATAAGAAATGCTTTTAACAAGTCTATAATTTTCAGTTCTAGTGTAAAAAGTCCATGACGAGACTCTAGTCTAAGTAACAGTAAGTTACCTTTCTCCTGGATCACAATCTACTACTGCATGTTCTGTCATGCCAAGCAAGAACCTGAAACAGAAAGATAGAAACTAGTGGAGCGTTTTGTCAGTATCAGAGACTAGTTACTAAAAACACAGGATTAGATTAATGAGTTGTACCTAGTTTCATCTGACAATATAGCCACATAACTTCTAGAAAGCATTATAATTTGGTCTTGTTAAGGAGTTAATCATCTCATCTGTAGAATGAGGATACTGATATGTTTGAGAATCAAATAACATAAGGATCGTGAAATCATTTAAAAGCTAGAAATATAAGGTATTTTATTATAGTTCTGTGTTTACAATGTATGTCTGATGTCCAGAAACACAAATGAAATAGAATAGAATAAAAGACATTGAAAATCAATTCGTTTATGAGTATTTTTAAAGATGTTGAATGTGGATTATTTCTGTGATAGTAATTCAACTTGCATGATAGTAATTCGACTAAGGTGAAAGACATGCATAAATGTTACAAAATTTCTTTATATCAGTTACAGTCTCTAAATTCAATAAAAGCCCATACATTAGTCAGAATAAATAGTTCAAGAGTTTTTTCTTACACCAATGTAATATATTCATTTTGCCTTTTGAATGGAAAAGCAGACAGCATAAAGATTTAATAATATAGATGAATTGCCGTTACATAGTGTCTTACAGAGAGAGCTTCATAGTCTGTAGACTCAGATATACTATCTGTTAATCTTTACAACAACACTGTAAACTATTTACTATGTGCTAGGAAGAGAGAGTTTCGGCCAGGAGATTTTTCAGTTAATCTTGAAGGATAAATAGAAGTCATTCAGGGAAGGAAAATAAAAGAGTTTACCAAGAAGAGAGAAGGAGCATATGCCGAAGTACAAACAAGTAAAAAAAAGTACAGCTGCATAGTATGATGGCGTATATAATACACTAAGATGTGGCAGGAGATGGGGCTGGAGGGGTACGCAAGAGCCAGGGGAAAAAGGAGGGTCATGTATGCTGTGCTAAGGAATTTTTATTTTTATTTTTTAAAGTGAGAAACCACTTACTGGTTTTATTAATGGGAGTGATGTAATTTTATTGGAGTTTTTGCAATAGTTATGAGAATGAAAAAAAAAAAAAGTCCAGGAGCGAGACGATGAAAGCCTGAACTAATATAGTGGCGGTAAGGGGTGGATTTGAGAGACAATTAGAAAATGCAATTCATAGGATTTAAGTAATGATTTGATGGGGAATGAGAGATGGAGGAGCTGAAGGTTCTGATTTAAAGGACTGGGTTGAGAGTGGGCACCTTGGAAGAGCTAGGGATCACAGGCAGATCGGTGGAGCTAGAGGGGCAGGAGAATGATTTCATAGATGTTGAATTTGAAGCATCTGTAAGAAATTCACATTAAGATGTTCTGTAGACAGCTGTAAAAAAGAAACTGGAGAGTAAGAGAAATGTCTAGATTTAAGATCATCAGTGATCATTCTTTCTCTTTTTGAACTCTCTCTCTTTAGGACAGTAAAATGAACTTAAAGGAGAAATAAAGTAAGAACAATAACAAAAGAGGTAGACCGGTGTTTCTTTTCTCCTTCAGGCACTAGATGAGAAGGCAGGAATGCTAAGCCTATTTTCTCCCCACCCTTCCCCACCCCTGCCATAAAATAGATGCTTTGTGGTTAAGGTAGGCAAGTAGCAGTTTGCTGCATAGTGGAAGATTCTGAATATATACATGACTTAGGGTTTGAAATTTTCTCAGGAGGAAATGGGAGATTATTGAAGAGAAATAAGACGATCACAGTATTCATAATATTTATCTGACATAGGTATATTAGGTGGATTTTAAAAAATAGTAATGTATAGAGGGAAAATCATAATATTAATTGAAATGGTGGGAAGAAGGAGAAATTCAGGCAGAAAGAGGCATCTGGAAATGTTAATATTATAATACATAGATTGCCTCAATTTCCTCCTCCTATGTAAAATGGATTATAATAGTACCTATCTCATACGGAAATAGGGGTGTCCACTTCTTGGCATAAAGTTGGTGCTCAACAGGTGTTAGATAAATTAATAATGAATGAGATCTAAAGGAATTCAACTTGTAGCCACTACTAAATACCACCATTAATTACTTGAGCAATTTTTTTTTTTTTTAAAATTATCACAATCTGCCCTCCTCCTAGAGACTGTGGTACAGAGTGAACCTACATTT
>NW_011914026.1:0-2484 GCF_000151845.1 Pteropus vampyrus | reverse complement strand
AGCCACACAGCTTTTTGAAAATCACTCAAATGCTGAGAACTTCGGTTCCTAGAACCTAACTAAGGCTACTTGAAGACAAAAGGAGATAATGTGTGTTGCATCTGACAGACAGAGGGACTCCAAGAAGATATCAATGTTACTTCAATATGTTTTTTTCCCCCCAAAAAGCCTTCTGATAAAATTAATAATGAGGTACAAATGTCCGTTATGAATCTTACCCTTCTTTCTCTAAAAGGCAGGGAACAGAGGCTCTAAATTTGCCCTTGGGGTATCTCTTATCTCTCCATTTTTTTTGCATTTTAACTGCCACGCCATAATTAACGGCTTTTCATGTAGTCTCTTTTTTAGCTGCACACTCTGTGAGGTAGCTACCCCGTGTAACAACTACTTCATGTCCTTGTGAGTGCAAAGAAGCTAGTGGATGCTCCCAAATGTTTCTCAAGCAAATAAATGTTGGTGATATTTGTTCTCTCTCCGTCTCTGTTTCCGTCTCTGTCTCTCTGTCTCTGTCTCTCTCTGTCTCTATCTCCGTCTTTCAATCTCTCTCTCTCTCTCTCTCTCTCTCACACACACACACACACACACACACACACACACACACGAACACACTTCCAAAGAATGGAATCGTTAAAATCTTTTTTAAAACACACTTCACAGCAATATTGCCTGTATTACCTGAATCGCTGCTGGACAAAATAGGAGGGAAAATCACTGAATTGAACTGTGAGAGCCGAGCATAAACATGGTGAGGATGAAAGCCCTGTTCCTGAGAGAGAGGAAAGGAAAAAGTGCTTGCCTACTAATGGAAGAGAAATTTCTGTGGAAGGAAAAACTAAAGGCATCTTGAAACAAAAGCAAGATGAATCACTTTCATTCTGAAAGGAACACAGTGAAACAATGGTGCTAAATGAGATACAATTCCTGACAAAGATCTGCTCTGTTCTCCAAGGGCTTTTATTGTGCTGCGGGTACCAAGAGTTATGTTTAATCTTCCCAAAAAGAGCTAGTGTACTTTATTTTATGCGTGGTACCTCTCTTTGCCTCGCCTCCTCACTTGCTGAGATTTAAGTCAGCTATTGTGGTGCTCTATCTCTGATCAGCCTTAAAGATCTGAAAAGCCCTGAGTTTGCAAGAATAAAAAAAGGCCTTGGGGTGTGACAGTGATAGATCCTGCTTGTCCCCTCGGGATGACATTCCTGCACTGTGAAGACCACAGATCCTTCAGATAACAAGCTGTAGCTCCTGCTTGCCTGTGCCTTTGTATAGAGGTCAGGGCACCTGCAAGGGGAAAGGAATTGCAGGGTGAGCTGGGGCTATTTTACCTAACACCAGCAGAGACGGCTCTGCATTAGATATGACAAGTTTGAGGTAAAAGAGAAGGTAGAGATAGACTTTCTGAACTTAAGAATGTTATAACAAACAATGGGTCTAAAACACACAAAAAGGTCCTTTAAACTTAAACCTAAATCCCTACTCAGCCACTTTCAAGAAGTATGCCTTTGCCTCCATAAATTCAGTCTTCTCATCTTTAAAATGGGACAATGGCAGCATCTGTTGCAAAGGTTGTTGCCAGGGGTAAATGAGATCATGCATGAGAGGCCCTCATCAGTGTAGTGAGGGCTGGAAAGGTATCACTTGTTATTACTTTTATAGCTGGTGAGGTTTTTATACCCCTAGCATTTCTTGGCATAGTTAGTGATTAATACCTTTTTATTTTTAATGAATGAACAATTAGAACACAATCGGGCAAAGAGAATTGCATTACTCTTCAGATTATAAGTCTGGTACCCAATGGATGAAGTCCAAATTCCTTAGTGTGGCTTTAGCATGGCCAAAGCTCTGCAGAACCACCCCAATTATCCATGCCCACTGAACTACTCAGCAGAATGAACTTCCCTTGTATCTGTAAGTCTGTGCATGGCATGTGCTCGATCTTTCCCTCAATGAGTGAGTTGGAAACCTCTTCTACAACCTTCCACACTCACCCCAAGTGCCACTTGCCCCATAAAGTCTTCCCTTAACTGCTTCAAAGAACTGATAGTTTCTCTCTCCTCTGGCCTCATGCCATGTTTTATAACAGTGATTCTCAAAGTGTGGTATCTGGAGCAGCAGCAGTGGCATCAGCAGAGAACTTGCTAGAATTGCAGATTCTTAGGCTCCACTACAGGCCTACTGAATCAGAAACGTGAGATGGGGCCCAACAACCTGTGTTGAATGAATCCTCCAGGTGCTTCTGATGCCCACTCAGATTAAAGACCTATCACTCCTTGCAAACTTCTATTATAACATATCTCATATGGTATTAAAATCATTTACCTAAACTAGACTGTTCTCCTTGGCTCTTAGTCAAGCTTTTCTTTTTTCTGTGTCCTAACTTTCATCATCTGCAAAAGGGGGCATAATCATATTACCTTGTAGAAATGGTTAATGATTAGAAATAGTAAATATAAAATGTGAGATACAGTATCCCAAATATTAATCCTT
>NW_011914025.1:0-2622 GCF_000151845.1 Pteropus vampyrus | reverse complement strand
AATAGGAATAAGAGAACCATTAAAAACTCTTAGGAAGTTGCATATGCATTCTCTTATCTCCTATATTGGAAATTAGCTGAATCTCAGCCTCCAAGTTCAACCACTGAAAAAATATGTACTTAAAAAATGTTTATCCTTCATTTTAATTATTTTGAGCCCCTATTCTGTCAGGATGGCAGAAACGTAATCTTAGGATATCTCTTCTCCTTTACCTGTAGATATGTTTTTGTTGAGGGCAATGGCTTACTCGGTGCTAAAGTGTTGGGGTGAACAGGAAAAGGAGGAGGTCTCTGTTCTCAGTAGTAAGTTCATCTAGGAGCTCCCAAGATGGCTTCTAGTCCTGTCCACATGGCCTCATGCAGGCTTGGTAACTCAGGCTCTCGGTGTTGATGCCCTGTTACACCTACAGGCACAAGACTCACTCCATTACTTTCTATGGCTGTCTGGGAACTAGGAATCTCTATTAGGTCTCTGTGGTCTATCAGCCTAGCTTCACATTTTAGTCAGACCCTTTCTAGGACCTTCTCCTTCCCCAGGGAACCTTTCTCTCTCTGGCCCCACAAACCCACTGGGGTTTTGCAGATTTCCTAGGATTCTGCCCCTAAATCATTGTTCCAAGCATTATCATCATTACATACTTACTCTCTGGCTAATTACCTTTCCCGAATCAAAAAGACCAGTATTTTGTCATGTGAGCAGCTGCAGAGAAGGGTGAGCTACTGCTCTTAGTTTAAGCAGGTCCTTTACGATGTGTCTCCATGACTCCTCCCATCAAGACTGGAGGCTCTTTCTCCACTCCTTGAATCTGGGATGTTCTTGGACACGCTTTGGCCAATAGAATATGGCAGAAATGATGTTGTGCCAGTCCTAATGCAGATCTAAGGAGGCACTGAACACACTTGTCCTCCTTCTTGGTACCCTACCGCCACCATGTGAAGAAACCAAGGCAAGCCTGCCGGATGATGGTAGGTGAAAGGCCAAGTTTCCCCATCCCCCAGCCAAGGGAGGGAGGTCATGCTCTGCCAGCAGATCCCAAACTAATAAGTGAGCCCAACCACAATCAGCAAAACGTGGCTCAGATCAGCAGAACTAGGCAACAACAAATGATTTTTGTGTTAATCACTGAATTTTGAAGCACTTTGTCATGAAACAGAGGCTGAGAGTATTTTTCATAACATTGTGTTTTCATCTCAAATCTCCTGAATTTCCCTAAGGTAATAATAGACTTTGAAATATTTACCTCTCCTTTTGTTCCCTAAGGCAATAAGCCCAAAGTCATGATCTTATTGGAATACAGGGGTGGAAGGTAAAAGATGAAATATCTGGAGAAAATAAAACAAGCAAACAAAACTTATTATCACACCCAAAATGTTTTGCCAAGTCTTTGCTACCTGCCAGGGATTTAGGGCCACAAATTTTAAGAACTTATCGATCTCCATCTCATCAAAGTTTACTTCTGTAGCTAAAACCAGCTAGGATTTTTTAAATTCTTACTCTTTGTGTGCATGGTCATGTAACATGGCTACTGCCGGGCCACAGACATCACTGAGTTTTGATCCTGTCACCAGGTAGTGAACTTTGGGAAGTTGTTCCTCCCCAGATATCTGCAAGGAACGCCTACCTTGGTTGACCTAGTCTGAGGAGTCCATTTGGGTTCATATTACCAAGAAATGTGATCAGTTTCCCAGTTTCCCATTATCTCCTACTGATTTCAACCTAACACACACAGCGTGCCCAGACTCTGCATTTCAGAGTCAAGGGTACTGGGACGTACCAGGTTCTAGCATCACTGTACACTGAGCCCAGAACCCACTCGTCTTCTCCAAGCTCAGACATAGTGCTCTCCCTTAACTCTCTAGAAGAACAGAAAAAGACTTAGAGAGGCAGCCTCGGGTAGCCCCAGTGCATTATCTCATTTATAGGGGATGGCTCAATCTCAGATCCTATTTTCAACTATTCACGAAATATACTTTATTTTCCATACCACAATTTAATTCTGTGAGCCCCTCCAAAAGTGTGCAGATTGTTCTACCATCCATATTTCCATGTGTGAGGCAATAACTAAATAAGTTAATTTTCCTTTGAGAGAAAACCTTAAAACTTCTCCTTTACAACGTAAACCAATTTATATGAGCAAACAGCAGAATCTAGATGGAGATAAGTGGAAACTTAAGAATCATAGATGGCTACTAGTCTTTTATTTGCAGACTTAAGTGGCCCATCCTAGGATGTTTCCCTGCCAAAAAAAAAAGACAGTCAGCCCCAAGGGACTATGAGCTTTTATCTCCAGAAATTCGAAGTATTAGCAACCTCCACCCTCAAAAGGCAGTTTTCTGCCTAAAATTTGAAAAATGGCATTCTTTCTTCCTTGGGCATCCCACTATGGTGTTTATATTTTCTTAATCTTTAAATATAAGATTCAGTTTTTTTTTTCTGTCTGGGGTGGTCAAAGAATAAACTGCCTTTTAGCTGTAAATTACTTATATTAATCTCTGGTCCCATAATTTTGGCTACATGTAGAATATTGTCTTCATGGATTTTCCTCTAAAGAGGACAGATATTACGATCATAAAAATTAAAGAGAAAAGTAGTTCTCGGTCTGCTCACTTCTCAGTTTCCTCA
>NW_011914024.1:0-1945 GCF_000151845.1 Pteropus vampyrus | reverse complement strand
CCTCTCTGTTTGCTAAGGCTTGATCTTTTGGGATCTCAAATGAATGTCCTAGGTATTTGAAGAGATACTTGAAATCTCCACTTTGGTTGTTGATTCCCTGCCCTGTGTGACCTCTGGGAATGTTTTGGCTTACTGCTTCCCAGTAATTGTTCTTTCCCCAGCAGTTGCTGATTTTTGCATGTCTTTGTCCAGTGTCATCCTATGCATGTGCAGATTGGTATTCATTCAAAGACTCAAGGGGACTCCTCGCGCATTTCTGGATTTTCTTCTCGGTGTAGCTCCTTCCTCAACTCTGTGAGTCGGCAAGATTCCGTTAGGTTCTTCATGGGGCTCACCTGGTCTGTTTCCATTCTCTCGGGACTCCGTCCTATGCTGCCTGTTCAACGTCTGCAGACAGTTTTTCATATATGTTGTCTGTTTATTCTAGTTCATAGTGGGAGGGCAAGTTCTGTAACAGTTACTCCTGAATGGGGAGACATCCCTGACTTTTTGCTTGTTTGTTTTGATTTTCTTTTTAACCAAATCTGCTGCAATTTTTGCATTAAGGGCTTATATGTCCTATTAAAACATGGTCTTTGTTGTCTTAATCTTCAGTGTAAACTTTCCCTTTAGCATCCTGTTAACATTGATTAGAAACAAACTTTTACCCAAAGAGGGCATTTTCCACCTGTACTAGGAACAAAGAAGAAATGCAATCATTTATATCTATATATGTGTGTGTATGTGTGTACATATATGTATTTTTTTTTTTTAACGCCTACAACACCTGGTATTCCTAGGTGGTCTCCCAACGAAGTACTAACCAGGTCCGACCCTGCTTAGCTTCCAAGGTTAGATGCGATCGGACACATGCAGGGTCTCATGGCTGTAGACTTATATGTAATTTTTATACATACATATATGTATATGTATATATCTCATTTGTTTGCTTTTCATTTTAGGAAAGTATGGGGATTCTTTGTTTATTTTATGTCTCAGTTTTTTGTTAATATATCTAGCATGTTAACAGGAAATGATAAACAGAATTTTATAACTATTTTGTTTTAATTTTAAGTCTTCTTTCTTACGAGTTTGTAGTTGCTCTTATGTAGTGTAGTCATACAGACCTGGATTCAAATTCTGGGACTATGATTTACTAGGTGTATAAATGAGGACTAGTTGCTTAGCCTGATCTGAGCCTCAGTTTTCTCATCTGTAATGTGGGCATAACAATGTTATATTAAATGATAATAAGAACTTCTAGTAACAGAACTTCTAACAGCAGTGTTTTAAACAAGGTGGAAATTTATTTCATCTACCTCTTCATACAAGAGGATCCCGGCAGTGCAGGAGTGGTATGGCAGCCCCACAGTATGTTGTGGACCCAGATTACTTTGCTTTCCGGTCCACTATTCTTAGCTCATGGATTCTATCCATAAGATTACATCATGATCCAAGATGCCTATTGGAATTTCACTCATCATGTCTGTTTCCCAGGCAGCAGGAAGGAGTAGGTGGGAAAGGCAAAAGGGACATGTCTTCCTTTTAAAGAAACTTTTTTATAACACACAGTTATTCGGTTTAAATCTTACTGGTCATAACTTAGTCACATGGTCATACCTAGCTTTAAAGGAAGCTGGGGAATGTAGTCTTGCTGGATGTTATGAAGAAAGAAGAGAGAGGGGACTGTTAGGTTGGCTAAGAGTAGCTGTCACTAATGTCTTCCAAATCAATTCCAAATCAATTGACAATTTATTCAAGAGTCAGCAGGTGGAGACCAAAATATATCTGTAAAACTGACAAAACCAATGTTTGAGAAGAGGGCTTATATCTACAGTCAAGCGTGTTTCTTAATTTTGAACCCTAGAATGAAACCAACTTACCCATCCAGTTACGAAAGCACTGGACCAGGTAGAGCCTGCCCCTTTTAAATTTGTGGCAAGAAGGATCGAAGTAAATGTTTGCT
>NW_011914023.1:0-1695 GCF_000151845.1 Pteropus vampyrus | reverse complement strand
CACCAGGATATGGTCTTAAGCCTTATCAGCTGCCTCCTCTGAAAGCTCAGGTCTGATCTCCTCTAGCCCTGCGTGGTAGAGAGTGAGTCGCTGGCTGGCTAATAAAGGCTCGTAATTAATCTCAACTGGCTCTGTGGGTCTCAGAATTGTTCGTGCCATAACATTTGGAGGCCCCAGCGAGATTTTCCCCCAAGAGAGAAGGGGAGTTTTCTCTGAGACCCACAACCGGGGTCGCTCCGGGCGGGGCACGACCGCGTCCAGGGGGCGGCCGCTGAGACGTTCCTCAGCCCCTGAGACGTTCCTCAGCCCCGGACGTCGGGCAGCCCTAGATCAGAGAGACCGGTGGACAAACATTTCTGAAAATTGGACTCGAGCCTTCTGATCCATTCTCACCAGTGAGTTAGTCTAAGAGTCTTCTTAGACCCGTTTCTGTCTGTGGGCCCTGAGAACTAGTGGAAGGCTGGACGCAGCACAGCTTCCCTGTGCTACTAGTACGGTCAGGTCTCCTGACCCAGTACCTGTTTTGGTTTCGGTTTCTGGTCGCTAGCGTTTTGTGTTACCTGTAGTCCGTTTTGTCTGTCTGCATTATGTATGTTGTCTGGACCGGTCGAATGTACTGTTACCCTCCTATTGCCTTGGTCCTCCGTCAAGTTTGTCTCATTGTCTGATCGTTCTGGTTTCTGAATGTCTCTTGAGATTTTTCTTGTTATTCTTTTTAGTTTATTAATTCTTCTTTTCGCAGGGTTTCTTGCTGCTACAGCACCACCCGAGTGGACCTTGTCTAACATTCTTACCTTTCACAGGACTTTTATTCTCATTCACGTCCAGCCCCGCCGCCATGGGACAGGCTTCTTCTAAGCGCACTCCCTTGCGGTGACTTGTGGACAATTTTAAGGATTTCAGGTGACGGGCCTGAGGTTATGGGTCGTCAGTCATTACGTTCGATCGCCAGAGGCTCTGCCAAGTAGACTGGCGGCCTTCGGAGTTGGATGGCCATCTGAGGGTTCCTTTGATTTGCAGACTGCATTCAGAGTCAGAAGTGTTGTTTATGGGAATCCTGGTTACCCTGATCAGGCCCCATACATAGATGTTTGGATAGACATTGTGTCTGATGCTCCTAAGTATTTGAAAAATTGTCAGAGTGAGTCAGACCCTCCAGTGGCTGACTCTCTGCCGGCGCCTGCCTCTCATAACGGTTCTTCTGGCAGAGCCAAGGAGCACTCTGGCACCTCAGAAACCCCTTGAACCTGTTCTACAGGCACCTCCGGAGGATCCGGAGATCCTCAATCCCCCTCCCTATTGCTCTCCTGGTAACCCCTTTAGGCCTCCTGATTCTCGGGAGGCAGCCCCTCTTCTGAGCCCACCACATACTCGGATGGGGTCTGTTTACTACCCTCCACAGGATCCTGACCCCATCCCCGATTGGTTACAACCTGCAGCTGTCCTGGCGCCTCTCAGACAGATAGCCCCACCTAGGGGAGACACCCAGACCTCTTTCATAGTGTATGTCCCCTTTTCAACTAGTGATCTGTATAATTGGAAATTGCTAACTCCATCCTTCTCAGAAAAACACCAAGGCTTGATCTCCCTTTTAGAATCCATCTTTTTCACCCACCAACCCACGTGGGAGGATTGCCAGCAACTTTTACAGGTTTTTTTCACTACAGAGGAGAAGGAACGCATTCTAAGGGAAGC
>NW_011914022.1:0-1404 GCF_000151845.1 Pteropus vampyrus | reverse complement strand
CTTATGTATATTAATATTTTTTTTGTTTATACAATTCGCCAATGAAACTATTCATATGAGTAGTTTTCTTTGCAGGAAGGTGTTTGATTAAAAAAATTAATTTATATAATAATAAGCTATACAAATTTCCTATTTCTAACTGAGTCACTTTTGGAAAGTTGTGTTTTTCAGAGAATTTGCCCATTTTACCTATAGCACAGGTGTTTATATATTCTTGTTGTCGATTTAAATTTGGATAGATCCGTTATGATATTTTCTTCTTAAATTCTTGAAATTTCTTATCTGTGCTTTCTCTATTTCTTCTTTCTTAGTAATTTTTTTAAGAAACCAACTTTTGACTTACTTAGTTTTTGTTAATATTATTTATTGTTTGTTTGATTTCTATTTCATTAATTTCTGCTCAATTATTCTTTTTATTATGTCATACCTTCTATTTAATTTAGGGTTAGTTTACTTACTTTATAAAGCTTCATACAGTTAAAAATTAGGTTATTAATTTTAACTTTCTCTTTTATGTAAATCTATGAATTTAAAGCTAAAAATTTGCCTCTAATTTTACTTTAGCAAGTGCACTCAAATGTTGGTAAAATCCTCGTTGTATTTTGACCTACAGTTTATTTCAAAGTACTAATTACCAAATTTTAGGACTGTTTTGACATTTTACATTGTTACTAATTTCTAATTAAATTCACTGGGTTCAGAAATATACTGTATATAATTTTATGTGTTTTAAGTTATTTACCAAGAAAAATGTATAAATATTCTAAGGTATGATTGCCTGCTTATCTATTTCTCCTATTATTTTTTTGCTCTATGCATTTTGAGGTTCTGCTATTTGGTATAAACATGTATACAGTAGTTCCCCCCTTACCTGCGGAGGATACATTTCAAGACATCCAATGGATGCCTGAAACTGAGGATAATACCAAACATCATATAGGCCATGTTTTTTTTCTATACATATGTACCTATAATAAAGTTTAATTTATAAATTTGGCCCATTAAGAAATTAAAGACAATAATAAGAAAATAAAACAGTTATGACAATACACTATAATAAAGTTTATGTGAATGATTTGGGACCATTATTAAGTAAAATAAGATTTACTTGAACAGAAGCACTGCTAGACTGTGACAGTGTATCTGATAAGCAAGATGGCTACTAAATGACTAAGTGGAGGGTAGCATATACAGAGCATGGATACACTGGACAAAGGGGTGATTCATGTGCTGGGTGGGACAGAGCAAGACAGGATGAGATTTCATCATAATACTTAGAAAGACACAAATTTTAAAACTTGTGAATTATTTATTTCTAAAAGTTTCTATTTAATATTGTTGGACTGTGGTTAACTGTAGGTAACTGAGACCCCAGAAAGCAAAACTGTGGGAAGAGGGGGACTA
>NW_011914021.1:0-2479 GCF_000151845.1 Pteropus vampyrus | reverse complement strand
AGCCACATTTTAAAAGTGAAAAGAACTGGGCGACATTAATCTTAATATATTTTATTTAACCCGATATAGCCAAGATATTAATTTAACATGTTATCCCTATTTAAAAATTGTGGAGAGTTGGTATGAGGGAAATGTTCGTAGGGAGGGAACAGTTCTGTGTCTTGATTGCAGTGGTGGTTACACAAATCTACATGTATGACGAAAGGACAAAGAATCGTACACACACGTACCAATGTCAGTTTCCTGGTTTTGATTTTATACAATAACCATGTAAGATGTCACCACAGGGTGAAACTGAGTGCAGGGTACCTGGGACCTCTGTGTGTTATCTTTGCCACTTCTCGTGAACTTATAATTATTTCAGAATGAAGTTTCAGTGTTTTGAGGTATGTTACAACTAAAAAGAATTTAACTTAAAACCAAAAAACCAAACCTCTGAGCTCTGGTGTGCACATCTCAGTTTGGACCAGTTTAAGTACTCGTCAGCCACGTGCGGCCGTGGCTGCTGCAGTGAACAGCGCAGCTGTGGCCTGCTTCCTTCTAGTATAGCATTCTTGGAGGTGGATTCCTGGAGGCTTGTTCTGGTTTTCTGGTAGATAAGTTTCTTATCTTACCTTAGTAAAGTTACAGCCCTCATCTGAGCCTCAGTTATTCTTATCTGTCCAGTGGGACTAATAATGGCCCATATCCTACCCAGATGTTGTGAGGTTTATTTTTATTTTCTTAATTTTAACCTTTTGCAGAGATTCTAGCTTTTTTTTTTTTTTTACAAATGTATTGGGGCGACATTAGTTAATAAAATTATATAGGTTTTGAGTGTACAATTCTATAACATCATCTGTATATTGCATTGTGTATTCGCCACCCAAAGTTAAATTTCCTTCTATCACCATATATTTGACCTCCTTCACCCTTATCTAGCTACCCCGCCCCCAGTAACCACTAAATTGTTGCCCGTGTCCACGAGTCTGTGTTGTGAGCTTTAAATGAGCTCCTGTGCCTTGGGCACTTAGGGCCTGGCTTATAGTTCACAGGCAGCCCAGCATTTATAAGTATTGCCATATTTGGAATGTGCAATGGCAGCTTCATCTGGCACCCTTCATGTTACAATACCTCCTGCTCTCTCTGCTGGTCTTCCCCAAGCAACACATACTGGAGCATCCCTTCTCGTTTTAGCTGCTGGGCAGGTAGTAGGAAGACATCCCCTATGTATCTTTGGCGCCTCAGTTCTGGTTGCCCATAGCAATACTGCCTCTTCCTGAAAGGTGGGGAGATGGCTGTGGGCTCGGAGGCCAGACTTCTGCAAAGATCCAAGCAAAGCTGATTTTGAAACTGAGAACTTCCTTCATAGGCTCTGGGCTGCACTTTGCAGCAGAAGGCTGCGTTTCACCATATAAGGCAATCCCTTGACAAGGCCGTGACACAGGTGAGGCAGCTGCACGCAGGAGCCTCGCTTAGCTAGGCCACAAAGGCGCTCCCAACTGAGGATGTGCACAAGGGATCTTAGCAAAGAGGAGGTTTTGACGCCTTTTATGGTTTTAGAAGAAGAGAAACCTGTGAACCACAAAAGCAGAAACACAGAGCTTTATCGTGATGAGAAACAGTGGCTTGACCTCATAGCGACACTTAACTGAAAAACCAGAATGTAATACTGCCAAGCAGGCAGCTCACAAAATAGCCCGAAGGAGGCTGTGTGCCCCCAGGGTTACTATGGGGTGGCAGGAAGCAATCACAGGAATCAACTGCAGAATTTCAGTTGAGGAGAAGATGGATGGGGTATAAATCACCCCCCACCCCCACCCTTCCTGAACCTCAAGGCTCATCCTTGGGGTCTTCTTGGCCTCCCACCAAGTTAGATTTTCCCACACTGCCCTTGAACCCTGCTCCCTCTTCAAAGGACTTCGCCCCTCTCTGCCTCTACTTCTTCATCTGGGCATTTGAGAGGGGCCAGAGAGAGGGTGGGAAGGTATCTGGGAAGTGGAATTTGCAGCTGAGGCTTGAAGGGTAAGGGAGTGGGGACGCTTGTTCTGTGCGAAGGCTCTGAGCTGGGGAATTGGCGTGCTCCCGGAACAGAACGGCCATGCGTGTGGGGAGAGATGGCCAGGCCCGGGGCGTGGGGAGCTTCGGGTGCCACCTGGGAAGGTGGGAAGTCACGGAAAGGTTTTTCAGTAGGAGAGAGGTGTGATATGACTTACTTGGGAGGGTCTCACTGATGACTACAAGGAAGCTGGCATGGGCAGAGCGACTGCAACCAACAGCTCATTCAGCCGTCTCTTGAGCGCCTCCTTCTGCATAGGTGCAGGGCCAGGCGTGAGGACACGTGACAGTCCTGTGCTCTCAGGGAAGCTGTATCCTGATGCTACTTACAGGGCAGCATGACAGCAACCCTTCACCCTCCTCACACTGCTCTTCTCTGGCTGCCCTCGCCTGGGCTCTCTTTCCTATGGCCCCTTTAATGAGACTGGTGTTTTTCTTGAAT
>NW_011914020.1:0-4379 GCF_000151845.1 Pteropus vampyrus | reverse complement strand
GCTAATTGAAAGAGGGTATCCAATCTTCTAATTTTTAAGTAATGCTGGAAAATGTAGTCAGTTTGGAAAACAGAATGGATACCTCTATGAAAAAAATAAATTCCTTTTTCAAATATATATACCAGATATAAAAACTTAATTTTTACAAGCTGAAATTTATTTGCAAATAAACATTTAATTAAAATGTCCAATCTGTGAGTGCTACTAAAGCCCAAACAAGCTGCAGCATAGTAAGAACTTACAGCGGAAGGGAAAACCTTGGCGTTGTGCATAAGTACGTGTAGACAAGTGTTATAGGTAAAGTGTACAAGTGTGCACCGAGTGCAGTGGTGCTTGGGATGGGGACCCAAAGAGAGACGTGATTTGTAAATGGGGATGTACAAGATGAGTACTAAATAGCAACAGAGAGAGACAAGCAAGGGAAGGTATTCCTGGCAGAGAGGCAAGAGAGCCAGGAATAGCCACAGGCGAAGTGAGAACCCACTATGGAACCAGTACTTGGGATCTACAAGCAGTTCAATCTAGTTGTGATGTAAGGGGGGGATGTGTGCACACACACGTATGCATGAGTGTAGTGGGGCCATGGCAGTGACAATGAAAGTGACCAGCTATAAGAAAGGAAATAACCTGGGTCTGTAGTGTGGATGTTCCTGTGTGGCATAATAAAGTACATATAGAAAATCATATTTAACAATGAATAATTTGAAGTAATACATTCATTAAATCAGAGAAAAAACAAATACATCTACCACAAAAATTATTAAATACCACTAAAAGCAAAGAGAAATAATAGATAAAACTATCAGAAAGGAAGAAGCAAAATTGTTATTGTCTGCAGATGCCGTGCTTGCAAAAGAATAAATGTTTTGAGTTACATAATAAACAGAAACCATTCCTTCTAAATTCAAGATATATAAGAAAAAATAATGAAAAATATCCTGATCACAATAGCAATAAAAATATAAATGTAAAATAGCTTTAAATAAACTTACTATCAACTTTTTCAAATAAAAAAAATACTCTACCAAAGGAATTAAGTAAATATAAACAGCATTTAATGTATAGAATGCTAAATATTATAAATGTATCAATGTTTTCCAAATTAATTTATAAATTTAAGGTGGTTTGCTCAAAATACTAATAGGAATTTTCTTTAGATGTTAAAAACATATTCTAAAGTTTACCTATAAGAATGCATTAGAGATGTCTGCAAGATGGCAGAAGAGGAAGCCCCAGATTCTCTTTCTACCCACTAAGACACCAACTCAAATCAACACCCACACACGGATTAATTCTCGTTGTGAGAAATCCAAAAACCAGTTAAGAGGCTCCTGCATCCCAGGTGAGTACAAAACCAGCTGAGAACCAAAGAAATGTCGGGGGCTTGAGGTGAATCCTCAGAACCTACAGTACCATGAAAAGGCACCAGAGAGAGAGAGAGAGAGAGAGCAAGAAATCACAAACTAAAAAAAACAAAAACAAACAAAAAAAACAACCCTGCAAGTTCCTGTAACTGGAGGTTACATGCATAAATCCAGAGAAGTCATATCTACAGAAAAGGTCTGAGAAGCCCCTAGAATCTCTAGCTGGAATGACTGGTGAAGGTCATTCTCTGTACAAAGGCAGTCTTTATAACAAACTTACAAGGCAAACGAAGAAACAGAGAAACATGGCCTAATCAAAGAATAAAAATAACTCTAGAAACTGACTCTATAGAAAGAGAGGTATATCAATTATCTGACAAAAAAATTCAAAATAATCATCTGGGTGATACTCAATGACCTCAGCACAATGATACATGAACAAAATGAGAATTATCATCAAAGAGAACATATATACATACATGCAGATATATTTAATTTTGGAGCTTCAGAACACATTAACTGAATTGAAAAACTAGACAGATTCAATAGCAGTCCTGATCAAGTGAAAGAATGAATAAGCAAACTCAAAAACATGTCATTTGTAATTATCCAGGTAAAGTAGCAAAAAGAATGAAAAGAATTTTAAAAGCCTACAGGATGTATGGGATACTATCAAATGGACCATTACACAATACTGGAATCCCGGAAGAAGAAGAGCGGAAGAAAGAGGCAGACAGCTTATCTGAAAAATTAATGGCTGAACACTTCTCAAATCTGGGGAAGAAAAGGGACATCCAAATTCAACTAGAATGAATCAAGAGAAGTCTACACTGAGACACATTACGGTCAAACTGTCACAAGTCAAACACAAAGAATTTTGAAAGCAGCAAAATTAAAGCAACTCATCACCTACAAGATGCCCCCATAAGACTATGAGGAGAAACCTTGCAGGCCAGAAGGAAATGAGACAATATATTAAAAGTGTTAAAAGACAAAAACTGCCAGCCAAGGATGCAAAATTTGGTAAAGCTATCCTTCAAAAGACTTTCTCAGGTAAGCTGAAGGAATGAATTCATTACCACTCGATCTGCCTTACAAGAAAGACTAAAGGGAGTCCTTTCAGTTAAAAATAGAAGACAGAAATATATAAAAGATATAAATGCATAAAGTTCACTGGTAAATGTAAATTAATAGAGAAATACAGAATACTGTAATACTGTTAACAGTGGAATGTAAACCACTTTTAAATCTGGTAAAGAAGTTAAAAGAAAGAATTAATATACTATAAACATAAAAACATAAATGAATATTCAATATAAAAAGATAGAATTTGTGACATCAAGAACATAAAGTAGGGGTTGAAATAAAAGAGTAGCATTTTACATGCAGCTGAAGTTAATTTGTTATCAGTTTAAAACAGATTGCTTAACTTTAAGATATTTTACATAAGCCACAAGGTAACCACAAAGAAAATACCTATAAAAGATACACAAAAGAAAATGAGAAAGGAATCAAAGCACATTACTACCCCCAAAAAAAAATCAATGAAACACAAAGGAAGACAGAAAAAGAGGAAAAGATGTGCAAAAAAAGCAACAAGACAATGAACACAATGGATGAAATGGCAATAGTAAGTGCTTCCCTATCAGTAATTATCTTAAATATAAATGGATTAAGCTCAATAAGAAGATAGAGTGTCTGAAAGGATTTTAAAAAGATCCAATGATATGCTAACTAAAGAGACTCACTTTAAGGACACACATAAAGAGCAAGGAGGGAAAAAGATTTTCCATACAAAAGGTAAACAAAATAAAGCAGTTGTGGCCACATTTATATCAGACAAAACAGACTTTAGGTCAAAAACTGTCAGAAGAGACAAAGAAAGACAGTATGTAATGATAAAAAGGTCAACTCACCAGGAAGCTATAACAATTATAAATATATATGCACCAAACATCAGAGCATTCAAATATATAAAACAAACTCTGACAGAACTCAAGAGATAAATGACAGCAACACAATAATAGATTTCAAACCCCTACTTTTAATAAAGGAAAGAATATCCAGACATGAGATCAATAAGGAAATAGAGGATTTGAACAATGCTGTATGTATCAAATGAACATAACAGACATATATATAGAACATTCCACCCAATAGCAGCACGACTGACATTCTTCTTAAATGCATAAAGAACATTCTCCAGGAGACATCACATGTTTGGTCATGAAACAAATCTTAACAAATTTAAGAAGAATGAAATGATACCGATTATCTTTTCCAACCACAACAGAATGACCTCTGGAAGTCAAAAAAAAAAAACCTGAAAAATCTGCAAATATGTGGAAATTAAATAACACACACTTAAACAACCAACTGGTCCAAGAAGAAATCAAAGAAAAAAATTTAAAAATATCTTGAGAGAAATGGAAACAAAAACACAGTATACCAACATTTATGAGATACAGATAAAGCATATGAAGAGACAAGTTTACAGAGGTAAATTCTTACATTAAAAAAGAGGAACAATCCCCAATAAACAATCTAACCATATACCTTAAGGAACTAGAAAAAGAATAAGCATACAGTTAGCAGAAAGAAGGAAAAAATAAAAAGTAGAACAGAAACAAAGTACAGAATAGGAAAATAACCAAAAAAAAAAAAAATCAATGAAACAGTTGATTTTCTGAAAAGATCAACAAAACTGCCAAATCTTTTGTCAGACTAATTAAGGAAAAAAGAGAGAAAACTGAAATAAAATCAGAAGTGAATGTGGAAACACTACAACTGATCCCACAGAAATTAAAAGGATTATAAGAGACTACTATGAACAATTAAATGCCAACGAACTGAATAACCTGGAATAAATGGATAAATTCCTAAAAATACACAACCTACCAAAACTGAATCAAGAAAAAGAAGAAAGCTTGAAAAACCAATAATAAATAAGGAGATTAAATCAGTAGTCAAAAACCACCTAACAAAGAAACCACCAGTACCAGACAGTTACACTGG
>NW_011914019.1:0-1774 GCF_000151845.1 Pteropus vampyrus | reverse complement strand
CAGGGACGTTTAGCGATTTCCTCATTCTTACAGAGAAAACAGTATATGAAAGAGGATGTTAAAGAGTCTATTATTTTATGATTATTGACCCCAAATAACAAAGAAGTCTACCACTAAGAATTTATCCTCCAACTCTGCGACGCCTGCCAGCTCGCAGCTGTTTACGTTGCAGAGAGAGCACGCAGCGTCGGGGAGCGTTCCTAAAACGACATCGGACACACAACGTGATCCGCAGCCGGCGTCAGTGTGGTCGCAGCCGCTTCCTCAGGGTGGCGTGCAGAGCGGAGAAGGCGTGCGGTGTGCGGCGTGCGGCGTGCGGTGTGCGGTGCTGGTGAACCACGTAAGGAAACGTGTGTCTGAGGCGTCCGCGCTTTATAACAACGGGTCATTTCTCCCTCGTGCACGACTGCGACGGTTCCCTGCTCGCCTTTGGGAGAATGGCCGGGCGACTCGGGGCCCTGAGTCCTTCCACCTCTGGCTGTACCATCTTCTCCAGGACCTCGGCTGACGGAAGGGGACAGAGAGGGGCTGAGCCATCCCTGCCGCTCGACGCTTTAGGCGGATCCGTCCCAGGCACATGCTCCGGGCAAGGACCCGTCCACGTGGCCCCTCGGGAGGGACCGTCCCTTCCGGGCGGGGGGCTCCGCACCGGTGAGGCCGCGGGGCACAGGCGGCCGCGGCTTCGTTGGGAGACCGGCTCCATCCGCTGCGGTTGTCTCGGTGGCGTCACCGGGTCCTAGAGTCAGATGGCAGGATTAACGGGGGTTAGTGTGGCGGTTCCATGACGGGGACTCCGTGAGCACGGTCAGGGCTCAGATGCATCGCCCGTGACGATAATGCTGGACCGTGCGGGGTCCTGGACGGCGACGCGGCTCGGTGCCAGTGCCGGCGGCGTCGGGCGGTTTGCCTTCCTCTCCTGTTTGCCACGTTTTCTGCGTCGCGATCGGGCAGCTTTTCTCGTAAACGTTAGTTCATGTGACATCTGGGGGCTACGGGATCCGGGGAATGGGAACGTATCCAGTCGGCGCCTCTGCAGCGCTCGCTGTGCAGTGGACGGTTTTAAGGGCGTCACAGAGCCGTCCGAGGTGGAGGTTGTGGACCCGACGGCAGGCTGCGCCCGTGGGTCCCCTGTCGGCACGGCTGACCGTGGGGGCGGCGGCAGCGAGCCCTCCGTCAGCACACGGAGAGCCAAAAGCAGACCGCGGTCGGACCGGCCACCCCGGTGTCCTCTGCTGGGACACCCTGGGGACTTGTCCCTCCAGCTTTGAAGGGCAGGGCCCTCG
This sequence comes from Pteropus vampyrus, assembly GCF_000151845.1. Classification (NCBI taxonomy): domain Eukaryota; kingdom Metazoa; phylum Chordata; class Mammalia; order Chiroptera; family Pteropodidae; genus Pteropus; species Pteropus vampyrus. Next base: position 491 of record NW_011914019.1, on the reverse strand, counting down.
GCCGTGGGAGGAGCTGTTTTCACTTCTGTTTCATAGGTGAGCGAACTGAGGCCCAGAGAGGAAGCGCCTGCCGTCACCACGCCCCCGGCGGCCCTTGGCTGGTGGTGCTGGCGGTGACGGGGTGACACGCACGGAGCCTGGGGAGCATTTCTGTGGTGGGAGGGAAGCAGCGTCACTGCGTCGGCGATCGGGGGACGGTGAAGCGGGGGTCGATGTTGGGCCGCCGTGACGATGGCAAGGCACATGGAAGGGACTCACGACCCCCTTCACTGGGAGACGGACTCGGCTGAAGGCGAACGATGTCTGTGGCGTAGGAAACAGGCCAAATGCAAGTGGTCACCGCGCTGAGAAGCACAAGCGAGGCAGACGGCGCTCGCCCTCGAGCCCGGCAGAGACGGTCTGGATCGGGGCGGCGAGGGCACAGGCCGAGAAGGCGCAGCCTCTTCCTCGAGCAGCCGCAGTGCAGCCGGGCAAGGCCGGGAGCAGCACCC
>NW_011914018.1:0-2455 GCF_000151845.1 Pteropus vampyrus | reverse complement strand
CTTTTGGTTTTATTGGTGTAGTTTTTCCCAGTCTTTCACCCGATTTGTGTCTAAAGCATAACAATCGTATAGTTTGACAATTTTACAGATAATCTGCATTATCTGATTTTTATTGACATGTTTAGCCTGTTTATATTGACTATTACTGATTAGACTGATTTCGTGTTCCATTTGTTTTGTATATGTCTTATGCCTTTAAATTTTTTTTATTTCTTTGATAACTTCTTTGTCTTTTCTAGTATTACATTTTAATTCCTGTTTCTTTTACGATATATATATTTTTCTTTGTTGCTCTAGGAATTACAATTATCATCTTAACTTCAAACCATTTAATTGAGCTTATTACTGAGTTAATTTCAATAGTACACAAAAACTTTGCTCCAATATAGCTGTTCTCGTCCCCTTTTTTGTAATTTGTGATGATAAAAATTGTTATAAGACATTTGTACTGTCTTATATTTATTTACTTATGTAGTAATTTTTAGCAGTCCTCTATACTTCATTTCTGTGTGATGGACTTTAATATTTGTTTTAGCTCAGGATTATATTGACAAATTCATTTTTGTTTATCTTGGAAGTCTTTATTTTTCTTTTTGAAAATATTTTTGCTAGATATAGAATTCTGTGAATATAATACCCCACTACCTTTTGGCCTCTAGAGTTCCTGACAAAAAGTTAATCTATTGAAGATATCTCAAATGTAATAAATCACTTTTCTCTTGCTTCTTTCAGGATTATTTGGTTTTCAACAGTTTGACTATTACGTGTATAAGTTTATACTACTTGGAGTTTGTTGAGCTTCTTTGATGTCAAAGGGTTTTTTCCATCAGATTTTGAAATTTGGGACTCGTATGTCTTCAAAAATTCCTATGTGTTTGTCACATTTATTCTGGGATTCTCACTGATTCCCACGGTATGGATGTTGATATGATTGATGGGTCTCAGAGGTTCTGTTTATTTTTCCATTTCTCAGAAAGAGTAATCTCAACTGATTCTTTCAGTTCCAATCTACAGTTGAATCCCTCTGGTGAATTTATTTCAGTTAGACTAATTTCCAACTTCAGAATTTTTATTTTTTGATAATGTATCTCTTTAATCGTCTCTATTTTGTGAGACATCTTAAAATCAGCTATTATATGCAAAGAACTAAATGAACCATGTCTGAATAAATATGGGAAGTTTAAGTAAATGACTAATAATTTCAACATATTCCTTTCTCAGGATCAGTTTCTGTTGACTGTTTTTTTTCCCCTTTACGTGGCATATTTTCCTGATTGTGTATGTCTTCCTCCATTAGGTAGTTTAAAAAACAATGTGCAACCATGTAAATCAATCTGACCACACCTGTATTTGTTATTATTGTTGGTGGTTATTGTTTTTCTAATGACTCTCCTGGTATAATGCTGTAATCTTTTTCATGTGCAATTGTAGAAGTCTCTTGTATTAACTTAGTGATAAACTGATAAACAGATTTCCTTAAATGTCTTGAAACTGTCTCCCAGCCTTTCTAAAGTGCTGTGCATGTCTTTTGAAGCATGCCTTCAGTGTTTCTCCACAGTTTACAACTGCCTTAATCTCACTTTTCTGGATATGAAGAATCTCAAGTCATACAGATGTGAGAAATTAGGATCTCTCCTGGACGTGTAGAAAACAGTGAACCTTCTCTATTCCCAGAAATATATAGGATATTTGCAGAGCCCCATTGGATATCTCATTCTCCAGTTTATCATTCTAAGTTTTTTGGCCAACTTCTTGTTAGCCCTAGCTAACAAGGTAGATGCAATGTTAAACAATTGCCACTGATTTTCTAAATATAACCTTATGGTTAAGACTGTTCCACGGAGAAAGCTCTGAGTCAGATCAAATGCAGCTAATCAGAGCATAGATCTTTCTAGAGTCTGCCAGATAGGTCAAATAGTGACAGTTCCCTGGAGATAATGGAGTTCCAACCCATTCTAACCCCTCTAGTGACTAAGTGCGAGGGGGCTGGTTTTCATAGCTACCTTAGTGGAATGCCTGTAGGTCTTCACAGTTACTATTGAGCTAGGGAGAAGCATATAGGGCAAGTATAAGACCACAAAGCTCACTATGCTTACCACAATCCAGGCTTTTTTCTTGTAAACTCTTCAGATTGTCACAAATTTGGAGGTAATTTCTAGAGTTCTGGGGAAAAAAAAAGATTTTCACAATTTTTGTTCTTGTTTCATTGCATTTATGAAGGACAGTTTTCAGAAATCTTTACTCTCTCACTCTGGAAGTGCTTTTTTCTACCGTGTATTCCTAAATATGCAAATAAGACATTTGTTTTATATATATATATATCAGTCACTACAGGCATTTGCATATTTAAATCACAGTTGTATGAATATCCTATTTCCTGAACAATTTACTTCCTTGCAAAATTATCCAAAATAAACTATGGTTTTATAAAAAGGTTTTCAGCTAGCAGCATCTG
>NW_011914017.1:0-2110 GCF_000151845.1 Pteropus vampyrus | reverse complement strand
CACATATTAACTCGTTTAATCTTTATAACATTTAATGGGCTTTGTATTCTGATCATACCCATTTTACAGATAAGAAACTGCTAGAGGGTAGCACAGCTCGGATTATATATCTAGGTACCTACCTCCAGAAGCCATGTCCTTGACCATTTTGCTAAACAGCTAGGATTTTCTTTCTTTTTACACGAGGCCAGGCAGGTAACTATGGGGTAGGAATGCTGTTATTCTTATACTTATTTGGACCTGGAATAGTCAAGGAACTCAAGGATTGTTAGTGGCCTGTTGCCAAAGGAAACTCCACCTTAGTGGCCTGCTGTCGGATGTAGTTCAGGCAGGCCAAGTGATGGGAGTCTGGACCGGCCCTTTGCCAGTATAGAAATGGCTGCACGCCTGCCTTCATGGGTCAGCCACAGGAAGGGGAAGCATACGTACCCTTTTCTGGCTGTGTCTAATTATGTGGCATTTTCAGTCTCAGCTATAAAGATTTAATTGCTCTATTGTACCAAGGTATCGGGGCCTCTTATAAGTCAACTTTTACGATTAGTGATAATTGGCTCAGCTTGAATTGGCTTCAGCTAGTTGCAGTTTCTTTACTGTTTTTAATCTGAGATCTGACTTTAGCCTTATCTTTTTTCTGAGTAAAGGTTTTTTGTTTTGTTTTTTTTTAACTCCAAATCCTGGAGTTGTATGTGAGGCAATGATTCAGCCTTTTTCTCTATTCCATTACTCTACACATTAAGCATCTAATCTAAAGATAGTAAAGATACAAAAAAAAAAAATCTGAAAGGGTTTTGGTGGCTTGGAAGTGAAAATGCTACAAAAGAGGAGAGACATGTCCCTCTCATTCTATCATTTCTGTTAGGATCTGAGGCTGGATCACAGGGTGGAGGCATATTCAGCGGTCATGGGGTGTAGACAGACAGCCACTAAAAGAGCCCTGCTTATCTACCAGAAACTCTAGACAGAACACAGTACATCAAACATTAATGACAGTGAGGATTTGGAAAATCCTAAAGATAAGTTTCCAAATGAAAAAGATGAAAAGCTTGTCGCCTGAAAGGGAATGAGGTATGAGCCACATAAATTAAGCCAACAGAATTTCTAGAAAGCGAAAGTGTGCTGAGAAATCACCAGCTGTGGAATATAAATATATCTCACCCTGTTATCCTTCTGGGGTCTGTAGTCTCCATATTGATGTTTCTGTGTTTTGAGTAAGCACTTCCTGAATGCTCCAGTCTTTGCGTCTGGAGGGTTTGATTTATGAAGAAAGGACGACTATAATGTATGGAAAAGGTTTGTTGAGGAATTAATTTGGGGTTAGTAAGAGTGAGCCTGTTTCTCCCAGCCTCTTTCCCCAAAATGTAATCTCCACACCCGTTGTGACTGACGTACGGAACTGGTGGGGGTGAGGGACACCCCGCTTTACAACTAACTGCCTTGCACTGTGGTTTCGCTCCCTGCTCTGGCTGCCAGTGCTGTTCGCTGTGAACAGCTCTCATCCGTTTCTTCCTTTCATCCTTCCTTCCTTCCTTCCTTCCTTCAACTGAACATTGTTTCCATTTGCTTTTACCTCCTGAAGCATTGATGTTCATGAACTGCTGTTAACTTTTTGAATCTCTAGCTTCCCTTCCGTGACACTATGCAATTCATCTCTTTCGGCGACTCATCTTTGTGCTTTTCTCTGCTTTGCCTTTAGCTGTGGGCCTTCCCAGGGTTCAGGCCTTGCCTCCTATCTCTTACAGAAGCTCTTCCTGGGGTGGGCATGTGCCTGGCATGTTGAAGAACAGGACACAGTCAATATACCCGGGTCTAGGTAGAGAAAGGATGATGGACAGCAGGACCAGAGGTAGCAGGGGCCGATCCTAACTGTGAGGAGTGTGGCTTTTCCTCTGAGTGCCACATCGTTCTCTGCAGCCATCTGAGCAGGGATGTGACTGCTTTCTGGCTAGGTTTATGAGCTGTGTGGCCTCTGCATAAATAAGGCACTGCTGACCTTTTGTTCTTTGTCCCCACAAACTGAAAAATCAAGATGCTATCATTTCTTTTTGTCTCCCTTCCTGCCATTTCCCATGCCAGCATATCCATCCACTAGATTCTCCTTTCCATATCTTTC
>NW_011914016.1:0-2640 GCF_000151845.1 Pteropus vampyrus | reverse complement strand
TAATCATTTTTTTAAGAGATTAGTAGAGGGAGGCGTTTGGGGACCTTATGGTCAGAGCATTTTCCCTGTTGTTGCTGTTGGTGCTTCTCCCACTGTGACAACCGTCCCTCCCCTCCTCCACCCATGATCATCTTTCCTATAAAATATCTCCTTACCAAGTTTTTTTTTTTTTTTAATAATATTAGAAGCAGTCAGCAAAATCTTTCTTCTTCAGAACTGCTAAGTGAGAAAAATTCCTCACAACTCTGTCATAATCGATTGCTCAATAAATGGTTGCTGACTGATTTGCTTAGTATGCATGAGTCAGTAGGACTCTAAGGGTTGGAATTCAAGGTAAAACTCCTGGTCCCTGCCCCAGGTGCTCAGAGTCTGGCTCTGGAGCGAATCGCTTGTTTTGAATGCCGCCTCCTCCACTCATTAGTCCTCTATGCCTGGGTTTCCTATCTGTAAAGTGAAGATAAAATCAGGACCTTCACCTCAGGATTGTTATGAGGAGTGAATGAGTCAGCGAGTCAGTATTTCTGAAGTGCTTAGACTAGTGCCAGCACATCAGTAATGCCGTTTGCTGTTTTGTTAGTCTTAGTGGGTTGTCTTAGTTTGCATACATCAACATCTGAAACTGTAAAGATGAGCTCTGTTGCTATATAAAAGAACTTTTAAAATTCGCTTGAGTCTTCATTTTAAAAAGTATTTTTGTATGTGTTTTTCATGCCTAAAGAAACTGTATACTGGATAGAGCAGGTCTGTCCTGCTCAGGGACGATAGAAGTTGAACTAGGATCTGAGTGTTCTGTTTGTTTGTTTTGCAATTTTAACCATTTTTTATCGTGATAAAAAAACATGATATAAAATGTACCGTCTTGACCTTTTTTAAGTGTACCTTCTAGTCGTGTTATGTATATTCGCAGTGTTGTGAAGCAGAGCTCCAGAACATTTTCATCTTGTACATCTGAAACTCTACACTCACTAGCTCCCCGTTTCCCCTTCCCCAGCCCCCAGACACCACAGTTCTACTTTGTTTCTATGAATTTGCCTGCCATGGATCCCTCACATAAGTACAATCATGCACTACTTGTGTTTTTGCTGTTTTCGTTTTGAAACTAAATTCTTTGGAGTGAGAGGGGAGACTGCTTCCATGCAAGAACGAACTCACCTAAGAACTAAGAAAAACCCTAAACAAACAGTAAACCCTCTGGGTCTCCTGGGCCTGTTCCTGTGGGCATGATCCTCATCTCCTGAGAAAACGACATGGGTTCTAATCATAACCCAAAGAAACCTGGTAGTCTTTTGTTAGTACATCTTCTGTGCCTTTGTGTCAGCTAGCTTCATGTTCTGTTGTAGATGTGGTCCTGGGAATAAATATGTCCTAGAAGTAAAACCGTGGCCCACTGTTAGCATACGTCCCCCACGTTCCCATTTTAGAAGGACCTAAGCTTACTTGTGAGGAAAGCCCAGGAACATTTTCCGGGGGCTCCTAACCCAGGACTCACGGATCCTTCAGGGGTCCACGGGAAGAATTCTAGGTGGTCCGTGACTTGGGTGAGAAAAAAATTACATTTTATTTTCACTCACCACTCACTAAAATTTAGCATTTTCTTTGAGTGTAACTGTAGGCAACAAACCACAGCGGTGTTAGCAGTGTGTTAGTGGAACCCCTGGCTTCACCACTTAACGAAGCACAGATACTGTTGTATCTCATGATAGCCATTGCTCAAAACATCATTCATGTTCATAAATACTTCACAGTTACAGTAACTGTCAGACCTGCTTGCTGCTACATCTTATTGAAAGTGTCAATAAGGAAGCACACATACTGCCTTATCACAGATTTTAAAATGATAGCTGTATTTCAATCATTGGTTTCCCTTATAATCCTGGGTTTTTAATTTTCTGTGTATAAAAGCATTGATCTGAGAAGGGGTCCATAGGCTTACCCAGACTGCTGTGGAGGAAGATAAGAACCCCTGAGAGCAGATCTAGGAGGTTGGAAGGCACATTAGTCATTCTTGACTATTTCATTTTTGCCAGCATGCATTTTCCTGCTTCTGGCTTTTCTCCCTGCCCTGGTCTCTCTTCCACTCCATTGCCGGAATGATTTTCCAAAGGACACATCTAACATTTCCTTCCCTTCCTGCTCAGGGTCCTAGTGACTCTCCCTGTGTAATATCCAAGGCCTGAGCAAACTGGTTCCTTCTGTATGTCTAGGTCCTTTATTTTATTTTATTATTTAATTTTAATTTTTTTTGGCACTCTCAACCTGGAATTTTATACTCTCACCAGAACTAATTTTATATTCTAACCTGAGCTATCTATTTGAAATTTAACATGAGTCACTTATGTAATTTAAAATTTTCTAGGAATCACACTTCAAGAAGTGAAAAGAAACAGGAAAAATTAATTTTAATATTTTTTTACCCAATATCATCTAAAATATTATCATTTCAACATGTAATCAATATTCAGAATTATTAATATACTTTACATTTTTTTTCACACTAAGTCTTTGAAGTCCTGTGTATAGTTTACATTTATAGCACATCTAATTTTGAACTGGCCACATTTCAAGTATGTAATAGCCTCATATGGCTAGTGGCTGCCATACTGGACAGCATGGTTCTAACCGTACTCCAATTATTTTTAA
>NW_011914015.1:0-1772 GCF_000151845.1 Pteropus vampyrus | reverse complement strand
ATACGTTTCTTGAAAGGGTCATGCTGCAGTCGGGCAACTTGACTGTGTTCTTCCAAAGAGAGATGCACGTCACAGAATCACTCTTCCGTTCTCTCGCTTCTCTGGGACTGGGTTTTATGGCAGCTGCCTCTTTCCGCTCTGGACCCATCCAGTCAGCTGTGCACACTGCAGCCCGAACGCCAGCAGATCAGGGCCACCTCTCGTAGAAGATGCTCCTTGCTCCCACACTCGGGATAAAGGCACGTCACACACAAAGACTGCAGGCCTGCCCTGCATTTATTTCTGCAGTTCTGTCATGCACCGTGCTTGCTCTCTCTTTCTCTGTTTTGGCTTTTTTTCCTTTTCATGTGCCATTCTTCCTCTTCTATACACTCTGCTCTTCACTTTCTGACGTCAACTCAAGGATCACATCTTAGATGGCGCCCCTGATTTCCTTGACTACGCAATAACTCTCCTGTTTTAAGAACTCAAATAGAATCAGGTGCCTTTTACTGGGAGCACTTGTCACAACAGCAGTTTCATATTTTTGGAGATGAGTATTTTGATGATTTGATAAATATCCAATCTCTCCAGTAGACTCTATGTTCCCTGAGGGTAGAAATTACATCTAATCTTATTCGTCATTGTATCTCAAGTACCTAACATATAGTAGACACACCATAATTATTAGCTGAATGAAAAAGTAAATGACCAGAATTCTATTTTATTTAACTTATTTAAAAGTCATTTTCCTCTCATTCCAGCTACCCCATATTACCTGCCACTCCCCAAATCCAGCATGACTTTCATGTATGAAATGCTCTTTTCCACATTCTCTATCTGATAAACTCTTACTTATTACTCAAGCTCAAGAAGAAATATCTTGCCTAGGGAGAATTAATGTCTTCTGCCACATGGGCTAGAATTTCTTCTATTATAATGCTTTTCTCATTGTATCATAACTATTCACTTAGTATTTTTTCCTATTCATTCAATCAGCAAGTATTTATGAGCCTGACTCTGCTGGAGGCACTGTCTCTCACATCATGGAGCTTACATTCTAGTGGAGGTAGAAAGACATTCTACATACAAACATACAAGCAACTAAATACAGTTGTGACAAAAGCTACAGCAGAAGAGAAGCCTGAGCTTTAACTGAAAACACCTTCTTGGCTGTGAGTTCTTAAAAGTGATGAACATCTCATCCATATTTGCATCTTTGGTGCACAAGTGCTCAACAAACGTTTACAGACTACCTGAAAGAATGAATGAATGAGTGAATAATAAATTTCAGGGCACTATTATCCTTTCTTTATTTTGGTCAAATGTTTGGGTTAACATCATCTAATATCAGTTTGCTATGGTGACTCCCAATTTGCTTAGAAATTCCGCTAGCTCTTATTTGTCTCTTTTAACAAGGCCAGGGTTTTAAGTCAGAGCCAAATTTTCTGAAACTAGGTAGGGAACACGAGAGAAATAAGTAAGGCTCTCTGATTATTATTGCTGACCTTAAATGGAATATGCTGCCTCAGAACACTACTGGGCCCAGTGACGTCCTCGTGGACCCCGGGGGACCCTGTCAGGGAGGCCCAGGAGTAGCGCCCTCTCTATTGAGAGACCGACAAGATGGCCTAGAAAGTGTCTTCTATCACTGACATTTTTTGGTTCTATGAGATTTCTGTGTGGATGCTACTCGTGCATATTCCACTGGACAGACGAAGAATAAGAAAAAGTTCACTCTTGCTAATTTCTTAAGTTTTCAATTTTGGAAAAGTGAGTTTTGTATTTTTTGG
>NW_011914014.1:0-1983 GCF_000151845.1 Pteropus vampyrus | reverse complement strand
AAAAAAAAAAGCCAAGAATATAATAATAATTTAAGGAGTCTTTGGGAAAAAATAACTGTTAAAACACCCATGTAATAGGGGTACCCGAAGGAGGAGAAGAAGAACAAGAAGTGGAAAAGCTATTTGCAGAAATTATGATGGAAGACTTCCCTAACCTAGAGAAGGAAATAAAACATACAACTCCAGGTAGCTCAGAGAGTCCTAAGAAAAAGGAACCCAAAGAGGACTACTCCAAGACATATTGTAATTGAAATGCCAAAGGTTAAATTGAAAGAGAGAACCTTAAAAGCAGCAAGAGGAAAGCAATTAGTTACCTACAAAGGAACACCCATAAGACTGGCAGCTGATTCTCAAAAGAAACTATGCAGGCCAGAAGGGTTTGACAGAAAATATTCAAAGTGATGAAAGCCCAGGACCTACAACCAAGAATACTTTATCCAGCAAAGCTATCATCTAGATTTGAAGGACAGATAAAGAGCTTCCCAGACAAAAATAAGCTAAAGGAATTCATCATCAAGCCAGTATTACAGAAAATGTTGGCGGGACTTCTTTAAGAAGAAAAAAGAAAATGTATCAAAATCATGAATAAAAATGGTAATAATTACATATCTCTGAACCACTATCTCAAATGGAAAAGAATTAAGTGCTCCAACGAAAGGATAGGCTGCCTGAATGGATAAGAAAACAAGACCTGTACATATGCTGCCTACAAGAGACTCAATTCAGATTAAAGACACACACAGACTAAAAGGAAGGGGATGGAAATAGATATTGCCTTGATGGATCTAGAGGGTGTTGCGTTAAATAAAGTAAGTCAGATAGAAAAAGACAAATACCACGTGATTTCACGTATGTGTAGAATCTAAAATACAAAATAAATAATAACTACATAAATGGAAACAAACTCATAGATACAGGGAATATTTTGAGGGCAATTAGATGGAGGGGGTTGCGAGGGATGGTGAGAAAGGGCGAAGAGATTAAAAGACACAAATGGATAGTTTCAAAATCGTCATGGTGATATAAAGTGTAGCATAAGGAAAATAGCCAACAATATTCTAAGAAATATGTAGGGGGAAAGAGGGATACCTGATTTAGTGGGATGACCACTTCATGATTTATATAGATCTCTAATCACTATGCTGTGCAACTGAAACTAATATATCACTGTACGCCAACTATAATTGAAAAAAAAAAAACAACTCATTGAATTGTACAATGTAAATATGAGCAACTAATTGTCTATTATATTTCAATAAAGCTGGGGAGAAAAAGGAAAATAAGTTTAAAAAATTAGAGATCAAAGTGTAAACTAGATCTGTAAAGCTGAATTGAAGAATGAAGCATGAATATGCAGTCTGAATCAAAGTTTTTTTGTCTTCCTAATCGATAAAACTTGTCTATTAAGTTTTAGGCCAAGCATGAGGACAAATTAAAGTTGGGTAACACAGGAGTTCAGACCACTAGCCTCTGTAGGCCTACCACACAAGGAAGCAGAGAGGAGAATACATATGACCTAAAGCTCAGTCAGCCCAAAAGAGAGAGCCAAAAACAGTCTGAGGTAATAAGATAAACTTTTTCTATATGTTCAACTCACCCTCTGCTACAATCATGACAACCTGACATTTTACTTCCTCAAGGCTGATCTATAACTCCCTGCACCTTCACATCTTCTTAGACTAGTCCCTTGGGTTCAGATTCTTTGTACGAAAAGAAAAAAGAAAAAAAAAAGTTGTTATAGTTTTTCCTTTAATAAATTCATTTAAGCCATTGAGTTATGCCAGTTAACAAAATCTTAAAACATTCTTAAGACCGTATTTAAAGCTTATATTATTACTGCATTATTTCAGTAATTTAGTCATAGTTTGGAGCAGAGGGACATTACTGTTCTTCCATTTAAAACAAGTAGATGATAACCTACTTCACATAAAAGAATTCTCCTCAATTCAAGCAAGGATTCTTTCATTCCTTTATTTTAGAATC
>NW_011914013.1:0-1487 GCF_000151845.1 Pteropus vampyrus | reverse complement strand
TAAAACAATAAAGTGAATACTTCTCCAGGAAAATACAATTCTAGACACATATATACAGTCTCAAAATATATAAAGCAAAAATTGTCAGAAATACATGGAGAATTCTGACGAATGTGAAATCATAATAGATTTTAATACATCTTTCTCCGTAACAGAGAGACCAAAAAGGCAAAATATATAGAAGACATAAATAACACAATCAATAAGCTTGATTCAATAACTCCAACTAGATCCCTACAACCAACATTAGAAAACGCATACTCCTGTGAAGCAAACATGGAACATTTCCAAACATTTATTGCATACTTGGCCACAAAGCAAGTCTCAGAAAATCCAAAAAAAAAAAAAAAAAAAAAATCAACAGCACACCCTACGTTCTCTTACAAGGCAAAACTCAATAACAAAAAGATAACTTTAAAAAAGACCCACACGTTTGAAAGCTAAAGAGCACTTTTTAATAACCTCATGGGTAGAAAAAAAATAATGAAAATCAGAAAATATTTTTAAATGTTTAAATACTTTAAATATTTAAATTAATTGCAACCATTTGCACACGAGGAACAGACAGTACCATTTATCTTTAGAGGAAGCTAGCTACTTTGGGAAAACTGTAGCTGGCTGGTTCATCGAAAGCCAATTCATAGAATGACCGGATAGCCAAAGCCAACTATATTAAAAATTAAACCACTGAATATCAATTAGCAGAAAAACCAATTTGAATTATTGAGAATATTTTTAAAATTTGTTCTATCTGCACTCTCACCTTTGTCCCTGTCCAGAAATGCCAAATAAACACTTGAAACTGAATTTATGACAGTTCTCCAAAATCATTTTCAATGCAGGTACAGAAGCAGAGATGGATGCAGGAATGGGGTAATTTAAGGAATCTTAAAGTTAGGGATTCTGAGACCAAGGGTGGGGTGTAGAGAGGAGCCGAGAGAAGCGACAAGTTACTGGGAGGCTGACCTCAGTGAGAAGGTGGGACACAGGCTCAAAGCACAGGTAAGGTACTTACCACAAGGTCCTGTGGCCTTTTGGGATCCTGAGATCAGATGTTGACTTTTAAGTTTTATTTTTCCATGTCGTGAAATCTTCGTGATACCTTCAAATCCTCCTACAGTCGGCCACATGCGCACCGGTCCTGTGTCAATTATTCCTTTGGTATTATCCACAGAAATTTACTGCTACCAATCTAATGTCAAGAGGAGGCCCCAATCTGGAATGAGGAAAGAGGAGAAACTTTATTCAGATGAACAGTTAGGAAACTGGGGAAACACAGTCTCAGGTGGAAACTGCAGACAGAAGGGAAGCCACTTTTTATAAAGTTCCCACCCTGGTTCCTGATTGGTCCATTTTTATGCAAATGAGGAACCCAAATCTGCACAGCGTAATTGGTCCAAATAGTCCTGATTGGTTGAAGACACCTATTCTGATTGGCTAACTGGTTGTTCTGTAAAGATGGGCAAATGAGGATATAGCTGCGCAGT
>NW_011914012.1:0-3070 GCF_000151845.1 Pteropus vampyrus | reverse complement strand
AGACAAGGGACTCTACCACCTAAAGAGAGTGTGGAGCCAAAAAAAGGCTGTAGTACCCGCTTGCAGGGCTGCTTTGTCCAGAAAAGTGCAGAGATAGTGGGGTGCTACTGTGTGCTCATGTGGGGCTTGCCCTCCTAGAAAGAGTGGGGAGCTGACAAAATGCTGTGGTGCCAGCGTGCAGGACTGCCTGGTCCAGAGAGAGTGCAGGAATAGTGGGGCACTGCCGCATGTACGAGCCGGGCTGCCCCAGCCCCAGGAAAGTGTGGAGTTGGAGGGGCTATGAGGTGCCCACATGCAGGGCTACCCAGTGTAGAGTGAGTGCAAAAAAATAAACAATGTACAAAAATAAATTCAAAATGAGTTAAAGACATAAACATGTGGCCAGAAACCATAAAACCCCCAGAAGAAAACATAGGAAGTTAACTATATGACATCAGTCTAAGTAATATCTTTTGGATACATTTCCTTGAGCAAGGGAAACAAAAGCAAAAATAAACACATGGGACTACATCAAACTAAAAACCTTTTGCAGAGTAAAGGAAATCTTCAACAAAATGAAACGGGAACCCACTGAATGAGAGAATATATTTGCAAGTGATATATCTGATAACGGGTTAATATCCAAAATATATAAGAAATTCATATAACGCAATAAGAAAAAAATAATTTGATTAAAAAATAAGCAGAAGACATGAAAACATAATTCTCTAAAGAAAACATACAAATGGCCAACAGACATATGAGAAGGTTCTCAACATCACTAATTATCAGGGAACTGCAAGACAAAACCACAATGAGATACCACCTCACAGTAGTTGGAATGGCTATTATCAAAACGTCAACAAACATCTGTTGGTGAGGATGTGGGGAAAAGGGAACGCTTGTACACTGCTGGTGGGATTGCAAACTGTTGCATCCCCTATGGAAAACAGTATGGAGATTCTTCAAAAAACTGAAAACAGATATACCATACGACCCAGTAATTTCACTTCTGGGCATTTACCCAAAGAAAATGAAAACACTAATTTGAAAAGATATATGCACCCCTATATTTACTGCAGCATTACTTAGAATAGCCAAGATATGGAAGCAACCTCAATGCCCACTGACAGATGAATGGATAAAGAAAATGTGACACACACACACACACAAATGAAATATTATACAGTAATAAAAAATAGAATCTTGCCATTTCCAACAACACAGATAGATCTAGAGAGTGTTATGATAAGTAAAATAAGTCAGGAAGAGAAAGGCAGATACCGTATGGTTTCACTTATACGTAGTATCTAACACAAAACAAAATAAAACCAGACTCATAGAAACAGAGCCCAAAGGGATGGTTCCCAGTGTGGACAGGGTGGAGGGACTAGTGAAAAGGGAAAGAAAATATAGTTAATAATATTGTGATAAGTTTGGATGGTTACAAGTGGTTACTAGAATTAGTGAGGTGATCACATTGCAAGGTATAAAAATGCTGAATCACTATATTGTATACCTGAAACAAATGTAACCAATATAAAATTATATACCAACTTTATTTTTATAATTAAATTTTTAAAAAGTCAATTAAGAAAAGAAAATTAGGTTAAACAACAAAAGATAAGGCAGTATAAAAGGAAAAGAAAGACAAAATTGTAGTGAAGATCGACCCTTAGGGACTGCCAAATCCGACCATTATGTACAGAATAGTAAGTCTGTGTGGAACAATACAGGCGATAAGAGTCCCTGAAATTTTCAGCTAGTGTTCCCCATCAAGTATGGAATTTCCAATCAAAAGGACTATGTTTTACACACAAGCACACACACATCACCTCTGTACTCTTAAAAGACACGTGGATGTTTCTGAGACTAAACAATCTCAAATGGATGTTGATCTAAATGGTCAGCTGATCCACGTCTAATGCATCTAGCGATGCTATGGCTCATATGTTCTTAATAAGATCCCAATTTGATTCCCCGCAGAAGTAATATTAATGTCTGTGCAACTTTAAATTGGAACTTTCTGAAGAATGTCTCAGCCTTTCCTTGCCTTACCATCTGACTTGCCTAAGGCTTGACAGAAGGTCCTTTCAGACAGGCAAAGTATTTAAGGGTCATAGGAAAAAAAATTGGCTTCTTTAACCAAGGTAGTTAAGATAACAGTTAAAACAGAGTAAAAACAAAGCCTAAATTTATTGGGGGTAATGTATTTTATAAAGAGGAAATTGACTTCTTTATTACTATGACAAAATAAAAATAGCAATCATGCCGTTACTTTCTTTTAATAAATATAAAAGAAAAGTAAACTTAGATACACTAAAATAAGATGAAAAAGAAATAAAGGTATTTAATTAGGTGAAAACTATGATATATAAATTTAAAAATTAAAAATACAAAAAAAATCCTTTTACATTTATTCAGATAATTTGGAGATTATTCTGTTTAACTTGAAATCATGTTCAAACTGAAAATTGAGCGTCATTGAAAATAATATTCAAATATAGTTTTCTCTCTAAGCCAATTATTACATTCAATTAATTAATTCAATTAATTAATAAACTACATTAATAAACTATAAACATAAGAACACTGGAACATGAATTATACAATATTAATCACAGAGAAATTAGTAGGAATTAACTCCAGAGGTGGGAGCATATTCTATACACTTTTAAGTTGAATGGGCATTTTAAAAAGCCTGTGCCAAGAATAACTTAGTGAAGAAACTAATATGTAATTACATATTTTAAAAATTACAGTCACATTTATTCATGAAAAAAATTAAATACTTACAATATCTTCTATTATCTCTTTGATAGCTGCCACGGCTAAAATAAATAAGAGAGGAACCAGTGTTGTATAGCGACCTGTTGGTGACACATCAGGAATTTGCTATTTGAAGGAAAAAAAGGAAGAGAAATTCAGAGAACTAGCAAGTTTTCTTTTTAATATTTTTTCTTTTTCAATTATAGTTGGCATATAATATTATATTAGTTTCAAGTGTACAACATAGTGATTAGACATTTATATAACTTATGAAGTGGTCACCGTGATAAATCTAGTACCCACCCGACACCATATATAGTTA
>NW_011914011.1:0-1590 GCF_000151845.1 Pteropus vampyrus | reverse complement strand
GCATCATGGCAGTATTATGGCAGAATCTTCCTCAAGTCATTTTTCCCACCTTTATCAAGATGTTATTATTGACATATAACATATGCAAGTTTAAGGTATAGAATGTGATGATTTAGTATACATATATATTACAAAATGATTACCACAATAATATTAGTTAACACCTCCATCTCCTCACATAATTATAACAACTTTAAATTTTATAATACAATATTGTCAATTATATTCACCATGCTATACATTAGATACCCTGACTTTATTCATCTTATAACTGGAAGATTGTACCCTTTGACTAACATCTCTCCAATTCCCTCACCCCCTAGCCCCTGGCAACTACCATTGTACTCTGTAAGAGTTCGGCTATTTTTTAAAATTATTCCACAAATAAGTTAGAATATATGGTTTTTGTCTTTTTTTTGTCTGACTTACTTCATTTAGCATAAAACCTCAAGGTTCATCATATTGTTGCAAATGGGAGAATTTCCTTCTTTCTCATGACTGAATAATTCTATTGCCAAGTCCTTTATAATGTAAGTGTCCATCAATGGATGAATGGACAAAGAGAATGTGGAGATTATATATATGTCTCTGAGGACAAGTAAGGCCTGAGAGGGAAGAAAGAAGATTTAAATGGTATGATATTTTGTTTTGTTTTGATAGTATACTACAGTCTTTATTACCTAAACAAAGGAGCCTATATATTTATTCATGGAAAATGACTAAAAACTGCCAGAAATTACAGCCAGTTTTAGGAAATAATATCAAGAAAGTGGTTTTTAAAGAAGTTTTGAGAAAATGTTAAGATTTTAATGCTTGTGCAATATGAATACAGCAGATTACCTGGCCTTTTATATATTTACATATTAATTTCTATCACTATTTAATTAATTTTTTTCTTCCTTGACTCCAAATCAGAGCAGGGACAGAATCTGATTTGCTGATAGCACTGTTCCTGGCATGTAACAGGTCATCATAAATATTTTTGAATGATTGTTTAAGAAGGCCCAATTATCCATCCTTGTACTTCATTACTAAATTGCCTTTGGTGAATTAAGCATTGCTGTCTTTCAGTTGTCTAGGTTAAATGTAATTATATGCCATTTCAAAAATGTGTTTTATTCATGATTTTTTTATTATGGCAAAGTACGTATAACATTAAACACATTTCAGTGGTATTAAGCACATTCACATTACTATGCAACCATCACATTCTGGTTGTCAATTCATCCATGGATTTACAGTTGGGTTGTTGCCATCTTTTGACTATATAGATAGTGCTGCTATGAAGATGGGTGTTCAAATACCTGTTTGAGTCCCTGTTTTCACTTCTTTTAGGTAATACCTAGAGGTGGAATTGCTCAATCACGTGGTAAATCAAAGTTTAATTTTTCGAGCAATTGCCATATGTTCTCCACAGTAGTTTCACCATTTTATACTCTCACCTGCAATGCACAAAGATTCCAATTTATCCACACTCTCACTAATATTGTCATTATTCATTTTTTTTTAAAATAAAAGCCATATAAATAGGTATGAAGTGGTATTTCCTTGTGTTTTCAATTTGCATTTCCAAATGATTAGTGATGTTGA
>NW_011914010.1:0-1813 GCF_000151845.1 Pteropus vampyrus | reverse complement strand
TCTCAGTCCTTGTCAGTGTTATCAACAGTTTCAGTAGCATTTGCTTAGATTCCTCTGGGCTTCATGTGTTCAGTCTCGGAGGATATGGGGGGAGGGTCCCTCTGGGTTGGGGGTTGGGAGTTGGAGGCTGCAGCTCAGCCTTGGTTTTGCAACTGGAGCTGCTAAAAATCAGCCGTTGTTTCTCTGCCATCCTGCTTCTTTGCTTTCTGCCCTGATGATTATGCCATGCCACCAGCAGCGTGGAGCTCACAGCACTCCCAGGCAGGGCTGTTCAGGGAAGTTGCCGCACCTTCTCCTCTCCCTCTCCTCCTACAGGGAGCTCCAGCAGCTGCGAGAGGCAGCTTCTTTATTTCTCCTGTCCACCTCCCAATACCCACGGTTCTGACCTGTGGTAGCTCTTGTGCGCAGATCCCACGCTGGTGAGATTTACTAGGTTGAATTTTTTTTCAACCAAATCCCCCAACATTGCTACAGCACCAAAGCACCAAAGAGACATGCTGGTGTGCAGTTTGGATGTTTTTTGTTGAGTTTTAGATGTTCAGCTTGTTGTTGTTTCAAGGGGAGAGATTTGGGGACGTCTCTCACTCTGCATGTTTCTCCAAACTCCCATAACCTGCTTTTAAATAGGAATTTTTATGTTCAGATCATCTTATGCGGTTACTTCCAGTCTCTGAGTTGTAAGTCCTGCTTGTCAGTTGTAAGGCCTTAATCTTGTCAGATTTAGTATGTGGCCACTTTTTTATCCACAGTGTATATCGCCTCAAGGCCTGGCCTATAAAAACCTTCATTCTATTCTCTATCTTTCTGTGGTAACATTGGTAGCCACATTTTGAAGATAGTAGCACCATGAGATCGAAAGAATATGGTCCTTGAAAGGCTACATGGAACAGATCACCCCTAAGCACCTACCAGCCACATCAGAATTGAGCAATTAATACTGTTTTGCATCTTAAGCTATTGAGATTTGAGGACTTTTTGCTACAACAGCTGCCCCTACTTCTCTAAAATATATGATAGGACTATGAGATTTGGGGCAACCAATGTTCAATTTTTATGTCAATATCCCTACTATACTACTTAGAAGCTGTGTGTTTTTGAAGCAAATGATTTAACTTTTGTTAACTGTATGTTACATATTGCATAAGGTCTAATAAAACATAAAATATTGGGTTGTGGGGATATTTAAATACAAATCTGTTACCATTTGGGGAGTGATTTGAACTCCAGCATCACCCCAGCAGCATCGGGGGTGGGGGGCAGTAAAGACAGAGAAGTGCAATTAACACTCTTCTTTAGTTCTTCTCTGCCAACGCAGCAAAGAATCACAGGTCAGTGAGATTTAGAAAAAGTAAGATTTATTAAAGGTGTATTTTCAAAAGAGATGGGCCATGATAAGGAAGGCTTAAGCCATGTGTAATTTCGGAGATGAAAAGATAGGAGATAGAGTACATTCCAAGAAAGGAGAGGGTTCTCAGCGAAGAGATCTGAAACAGTGCAGAAGTGCAGAAGGTCTGTATTATGTTAGGGCCATGAAGGGTGGTTACAAAGATGTTCCTAAGTGATTGCCACAGGAAGTCATTTTGATTGACAGGTGACTGCTATATAACACTTTGCCTAGCGCGCATGTGCTTACCCAGAATTCAGTTTGTCACAATTACATTCATGAACTTCCAGGTATAACATGGTATTATAAGGATAGTATAATGAGGCTGAGGTTGTGGGCAGGTTAGGGTAGTACCTTCTGCTCACACATCTGTAGCCAAATTAAACCAGCTACAGGTTACGGCCCTCCAGTCCTTTGTTTCCCCAGATG
>NW_011914009.1:0-2359 GCF_000151845.1 Pteropus vampyrus | reverse complement strand
TGATTTCTCCATTCCGTGCTTTTGTAGGTGTAAAACATGTATCATTTTCCTAGATGATACCTTGTT
This sequence comes from Pteropus vampyrus, assembly GCF_000151845.1. Taxonomy (NCBI): domain Eukaryota; kingdom Metazoa; phylum Chordata; class Mammalia; order Chiroptera; family Pteropodidae; genus Pteropus; species Pteropus vampyrus. Next base: position 2,293 of record NW_011914009.1, on the reverse strand, counting down.
ATGTGTCTGTCATTGACTAGCTTGCTAAAAGGTATCCTATAGAAGGTTGTATGCAAACTCTCCTCTGGGTTAAAGAGGTGGAAGATTTTAAAGGGCTCCAAGTTATCCAGGGCCCCCTGCACACACACTGCATGGCTGGCACGTGCTTTATAAAGTGTTGAATCTGAATGCCTTTCAGAGGGAAAAGCACTCTCCAGTTGGCCATGGATTCTACTACAACCCATGATCTAATACACCTGACATCTCACCCATTTTTATTACGTGCCTGGCTCCTGAAGCCATTTGGATTTACACCAGGTAGACGTTCAAATCTTCGGATTGAGATTAGGGGTCGGCTAACTTCCAATAAAGGTCCAGGCAGTAAATATTCTAGGCTTTGTGGACTATACGGTCTCTGTCTCAATGACACAGCACTGCTGTGGTAGTGGAAAGCTACCATAGGTAATATAGAAATGAATGAGCATGGCTGTGTTGAAATATAGCTCTGTATATGGACACGAACATTTGAACTTCATATACCTTTCTCTGGTCACAAAATATTATTATTTTGATTTTTTTTTTCAACCATTTGGTCAAAAGCAAATATGAGAATGGTGTTTATACCATTCGTAACCCGTGGACTTTACAAAAACAGACGGCAGATCGCATGTGGCCTTTGGGCCATAGTTTGCCAACCACTGATTAAGATCATCGATCAAAAGTTCCTAATGCTTTTCCAAAGTATCCAAGAGAACCAAAATGATCCTGGAGCTTTTATACTAGCAATTCACTTCCAAGTAGGTCTTTTTAAAATTCTTGGAAACTATAAATTTGAATTATACAAGTTATATGAGTTGAACAAAGGCTGCTGCTGGCTCTGGTTTGCTCTGCATGGGTGGCCCTCGCGTCTTTCTGAAACACTCAGGGGTAAGGATGCTAGGTCAATGACAGCATCTGGGTTAGAAGCGATGAGAACAATCACATGATAACAACTATGGGAGGCAGTGAAGAGAGCGTAGCCAAAGATAGACTGAAAGTGAGTTCAATGGGAGTGGACCCTGATTACATTTGAAAATGTATATAAATTGTGGGCATCAATACTTAATAGTTCCCCTATACATACATCTGATTCAGGCTTCATGACAATTTTCCACTGACTATCACTTCCATAAAACCATCTTCCTAATACCGAAGGGAGTGCCTTATTTCTTTTCTGATCCTAGCGCACAGCAGAGTGGTCTTCTGATCCATTTTTTTCCCATAGTACAGCCAGATCCATTCAAATAAATTAACCTCTTCTCATGACTCACTTGAAAGAAACATGTGCCAGTGAGTAAGCGAAACCACATTACCACTCCTCCAAGATAAACATCTCAGATGAGTTTTTGCCCTAACAAGCATTGAGAAACACTGAGCTTTTCCTTTTTATCTCTTTTCTCACCACCAAACCATAAAGCGGTGGAGAGAGGGCTTCAAGAAGGAGAGAGCAGAAAGGGATTTTTGATTCGTTTTGGTTTGGTTTTTACAACTTGTGTCTGTGAATTCTGACCCTTCATTATAATTTTTAACATGACATATTTAAAAGAACATTTTTCCCATAGACTCATAATTGGGTTTAAGGAAGAGCTCAGTGTCGTCTAATAGCCCAGAAGTCTTGTCCAGTGAGGCGGGAACTTTTGAGCGGCCTTGGTCATGTGTGCTGCCTGGAGGAAGAGTTTAGGCATTTGCTAAATGCCTTGGCAGTACAAGTAGCACAAAAGTCAGACATGACATTGTCCCTGTCCCAGAAAGCTCAACCTTGTGGGGTTGTAACAACCCGCATTTCAGCTTTTCCTCAGAGTTCTGCTGAACTGGGTAAAAATGTTATTTATTCCAACAGAAGTTGCAAAGTATAGTTTTCAACTCTTCGTCATTGAGTTTTTTAGAGGTTTCAGTTTGAAGCTTGCTTGCTTTCCTTTCCTTCCCTTCCCCTTCCCCTTCCCTTCCCTTTCCTGTCCGCTCTGTCCAAGCCTTTGAGTATCCTCGTGCGTTGTTAACCCTAGTGCTCATCCCTCTTGGAGAGGGTTCTGCATTTGTTGGTGTAGTTGCCTTTTGCTACCATGGCTTTTCAGCGCAGAGCTCGGTGAGGATTTATACCTAGACCCCCATCTAGGGACTCCACCTATAGTAGTCCTCCCTTCTTCGTGGTTTTGCTTTCTGCAGTTTCAGTTACCCACAGCCAACCACATTTCGAAAATATTAAATGGAAAATTCCAGAAATAAGCAATTTATAAGTTATAAATTGCGAAACATTCTGAGTGGTGTGTTGACCACT
>NW_011914008.1:0-1942 GCF_000151845.1 Pteropus vampyrus | reverse complement strand
TAGGCTAACTCATTTCCATTAGCCTATGATGAGATGGTTTTGTTATACGTCACTTTAAGTCATAGAACCTATCGACAACATTAAGTGAGGACTTAACTGTATATTGTATGTTGTATGTTAGGTGGGAAAGGTACTTAGAAATCTTCTAGTTTCAACCTCTATTTTTTTAAGATGCTGCCAATCCAGGTTTCAAACTCAGTGAGCGCTTTTACTCCATGGTCATGTCCATCACGGCTGGAAAACATTGTCTGTATTCTAGATATTCTCACTCAAGAGGGTAGAAAGCCACCTGTAGGCCTGATGTAGGGGAACATAATTTTGAAGTGTGAATTGAGGTAGATTCTCTGATCCACATCTATAATTCCATCGACAGTTGGTATTAACTAACATTTACCTTAGCTCTATCAAAAAGTCCCAAGAGGATATAGCAGTGGATTTCCTTTCTCCTGTGCAGCTCCTACCAGTTTGAGGATTTGCATTTTCCCTCTTACAGATCAGCTCTCAGGAAAGGATTGTGAAGGAAGGTGTGCTGACCCTGAGACCCTCCAGACTCTGGTCAGGGATAGAAGGCCCCTGGTCCCCAGAGTCACTGCACTTTATTTACCCCGAGGCCTGCTTTCTGGGCATTTGCTTTCTTAGTTAATTGTAGTTCTTTGTAAAAATAAACCTCTTTTTGGGTGGGACCATTCTGTTTTGAGAGAATGATAAAAGTAAGAATGTTGGCGGGGTCCCTTGAATATTTGTGGTCGATGACTCCTTAGAATGGAGTCCCAGGCACCTCGGTTATCCTGTGACTTTGAGCACAGGTTCTATGGCACTGTTGGGAAGGGTTCCAGTTTCATCTTCATCGTCTTCTGGAAGCCTGGGTGAAATCACTGGGCTGTCATCCCCTTCCTTCCTTCCTTCCTTCCCTACCCCTTTGGGCGCTCTGAGCTCCTCTCAGTCCTCCTCCTTCCCCATGGGTTCAAAGCACTGTGGCGACTTGATTTCTGTTTTGGCAACTAGTGAGATGTGCCTTCCTCTTCAAATCGTTTCACAATCCCCAACATCTGCACCCCCCCTCCGCCACACCCACCTTTGGAGGCCAAGAGTTCTGATATGATGCTTCCGACTGTGGGTGAAAAGACGTGTGTGCTCATCACGCCCTGATATTCCTCCTTGCTCCCCCGTGGCCAGCACCGCCGCTCTGTTAAATGGTCAAGGAGTTTTTTTGGGGCCCCCAGATGGAGCCGATCAGCTGCAGGCACATTACAGAAAACACAGCCTTGAGTCTCAGCTTAAAATATATTTAGCAGCTTAAAATATATTTAGCAAACTTTTAGGGGTAAAAGTTTATGTGTGATCTTGGATTAAATTCAAGCAGAGGCCATATCACTGGCTTGGAGGTGCCCAGGTCCACATGCAGGTGAAGATGGGAGAGCCTGGGGTCTGTTCTGTCATGGGCGGCTCTGACCCCAGCCGCTCCACAAAGTCGCTGGAAAGCCCATTAACAGGAGAAAAGATCACCAAACTGATGATCATTTTTTTTCATATTTCTGGCTTTTCTCATCCATAGGGAAAATGTGATGTAGGTGTGTGGATTCTCAAGGAAAAGAGAAATACGTGTACAAAATGAGAAGCCACTCCTGCCTGAAGTGCTAGCAAAAAGCAAAGAAGTCTGATTTATTTGAGTATTTTCGCTAAATATCAGCCACCATAAAACAAATTCGGTATTTGAATCAAATGAGAGAACTTGATTCAATCGCCTAAAAAAATAGCTATTGGATGAAAAAATGAAGGGGAAAATAGAGTCTGATTAGTGACTGGTTGTTTTCAAAGTGGCTTTTTTTTTTACATTATCTCATTTTTATAAAAAGTAAATTTGATTTTTTTAAATGTTAGAGTGAAATGGTTCATAATTTTTTGCAGTGAGCAAAAGACATTATATTTATAAGCATGCAAT
>NW_011914007.1:0-1228 GCF_000151845.1 Pteropus vampyrus | reverse complement strand
GAAATCAATAGAGCGAAGCGCTGACGCCTCAGCGATCTACTCGGGGTCGCTTAGAAACATAAGCCAACCAGATGCTCGGGAGAGTTGCGTTGTTTTCGGAGGCCCCTTTAAATCCCGGGGTCTGTGTCGCCACGGGCCGTTCACTCTCCCCGTAGCGCTTGTGACAGTTTGAGACACATATTCGTGCGCTGGCTTGTTGTCCGACTGTGCCGCTAGGTCACAAGCTCTAGGACGCAGGCGCCTTCCCATTTTCGTCATGTCCTGGGTTCTGAGTCCCGCACCTCCAGGGTCTCGCACGGCACTTGACACGTAGTAGGTGTTCGGCAAACGCGTGGCGGCTGAGTGGAGAAATCAGTCCCGGACCGACTTGGGACGGTGCAAAAGCTTCACGGAAGAGGTGACGTAAAATGACCCAGCAAATAAATAGACATTTCAGATCGTGACAAGTGCTGTGCAGATAACGAAAAGCCCGTAGCAACGTGGAACCTGGGGGCACAGGGCTTCAGGGTACGTTAGCATACAAATGTGAGGCGAGGGGGCCGGCCTTGGGGTACCGCAGAGAGTGAGGAGGCCGAGGATGGGGCTTTGGGAGAGTGTGGGACAGGACGGGGCAGGTGGTGGGGTTTCAAACACGGGGGCCGCTGCGTCGCCCTTGGAGTTGGCTCTTGGGCGTCGGTAGCCTTATCAAGAACAGCTTTGTCAGCGGCGCGGAGGGGACGGACGGCTTTGGGATGGGGACTGAAGGAGCGGAGCGAGCGAGGCGGCCGGCTCTTCTGAGGGGACGCAGCACGGAGGGAGGAGGAGAGGGAAGACAGGGGGCACGTGCGGGGGAGATGGCAGGAAGCGGGGACGTCCGAGGATGCGGCAGGGTCGGGCCCACCCCACGGGCAAGGTGGAGGAGGAGGAACCGAAGGTCCGGGGCAGAGCGAGGCGGCCCGGGCGGGTGAGGCGCGGCCACGCTGCGGGGCCGGGGGCCGCCTCCCCCCCGCCTCGGCGTTCCTCGTTCCCTTGTGCATTTTTCTGTGGATTAGCCGGAGCTGGTCGCCACGGAGCAGAGGTCACCATGGAGCTGGCCACGGAGGAGCGGAGGCCGGGAGAAGGTGGGTCTGGAGTCTCTCTGGGGCGGCCCTGCAGCTTCCCGCGTCGCCCTGGCTCATGGGTCTGACGTTGGTGGCGGCAGAGCGAGGCTCCCGCCTGCACCCTTCTTCCTCAGACGCCAGTTGTCGCA
>NW_011914006.1:0-2405 GCF_000151845.1 Pteropus vampyrus | reverse complement strand
TTATTTTAATATTATTATTATTTTGGTAGTCTTGATCCTTACAACTCTACAACTCTGTAGGTTCAGCAAGTTGAAAAATTGAGATTAGCTGATTTGCCCAAAGATAGACTTTGGCTTAGTAACAGAGTTACCTTGCCTGGGCCACAGCTTACATCACTTTCTGTTTCCGTGTTTACCCAAGAGAGTTTGGGCACCTGTCTCCTCCTTTTCTTATGCTCTTTTTGAAGGCAAGGACCATGTCTCATTCATCCCTGCCTCGCCCACAATGTCTGACACAGAACAGGCCCTAACATGGTTACTAACCTGGATTCTCATGCTAATTTTTGCTTGTTCCTCTCCAGGGAAGCACGCACCTATAATTTTCCTAGTCTCCCATTCCCTGATATAATTTTTCCCCCTCAACAAAGAAAAAAGAAAATGGTATCACTTACTCAAGTTCGAAATTTACCTTTCTGGCTTTCTGATTTACCTGCATGAGGCTTTGTCCTATTTGGGACCACTCATTGCAAAAGAAATCTGGTTGCTTCCCTGTAGACCAGGAGATGGTGTGCCAAGCATGGGGCTTCATGGCAGTTCATAGGACCCTTCACCAGCATGTAATGGCTGGTGTCTCCTCCTTGCATGGCTGGGGACATTGTCAGAGCAGGCTCCATCTTTGTGGCTTGTAAATGAAAGAGAGAGGTGCCATGTGGGTGGGCTCCAGGACAACCAGTATCAGGGTATCAGCAGCAGACTTCTTTCTGCCTCAGACTCTGCCTGGGCAATGTGAGACTTGCCACCTCTGTTAACACTGGCCTCTTCGCTGGCAGCTACAGATCAGGCTGTAATTTTTTAGCTTAGTCTCAGCTTTCACACTCATGACCCGTTCTCTGCTGCCAGAAGACCCCCCCACCACCACCTTAGGACTGACTTTTCCCAAAGAATCATTTATTTTTAGCTACCGTAAAAATGTGACTTTTCTCTTGAGTTTTGACTTTGCTTCTTCAAAGCAAAATCTTGGTTGGATTCTTCCCATGATCATGATAAAAGAGATCATGTGTATCTCCCAGTTTGATTTTCCACATAAAATTTAGGGCATTATGTCTTTCCAGTTCACGAATTTTTCTGCTTTAGGTAAAACAGAAGTAGACCAAATTTCCGTTTTGAAATGTAACAAGAGATTAACATGGCACAGCTCAAAAAGCCTCTAGCGATTTCTGATTGGGAATTATGAGGCCCAGGGTACAAGACTTGTACTACCCAAGGACCAGAATTTTTTCATGGAAAATTTCAAATGTATACAGCAGTAGAGGGAAGAGCAAAATGAACCTCCACCTCCAACGTACCTTCAACAACTAAAAATTCACAGCCAGTCCAGCCTTATCTATCCTGTACTCACTCTCCCCTATCCCTGGATAATTCTGAAATAAATTCAAATATATTTCATCTGTTTATATTTTAGTATATCTCTCTAAAACATAAGGACTCTGAAAACAAAACCATTATATGTATAATACCATTACTACACTTAAAAAGTGAACAATTAATCTCTTAATATTATCGAATCCAGACAATTCAAAATTTTCCAATTATCTCATACCTTTTTAATGGCTTATTTGTGAAATTCGGGGTTCAAATAAGGTCCACATATGGCAGTTAGTTGATGTGTTATGGCCTTGATATTAATTTAATGGGGCGATGCCTCATAAAAAAACAATCATACCCACTCTTCCAAGACTCAAAATCTCAGAGCCAGGCTGGCTCAGTCCATTCTTTGCCTTCATTCAGTCATGGACGCCCAAGTTTCCATCACAATCACCACCCCCACTACCCCAGGTGAGGCCTTTGCTGTGTCACGCTGCAAAGGCTCCCTGCAGGGTGCCCACCTCAGCCTTTACACTTAGCTACTAGGCTCCTTTCTTGTTTAACCAGGTGTAGCCCTGCTTCTGTGGCACTGCTGCATCCCTCCATCCTTTCTCTGCATCATGTCCTGCTCCAACCCGATAAAACAGTGAAACCATAGCCGACTTTCACGGCCTAAAACGCCTCAGCTCGTCAAAGCCTTCAGAGGCCCTCGCACCCCAGTCAACCCCCATGATCAGGCCAGCTACCCCATCCTCAGAACAAGCTATGCCCACCAACCTTCACAAATATTCTTATGCTAAAAATTTGCTTAAAATGGCTTCTTTCCTCTTTACCTTTCCAAATCTTGTCCACTCCTCAAGTTCAGCTCACATCCTGCCAAAGCTACTCTAGTGCTTTTTCCCTGCCCTGAACTCCTTAGCCAGCCTACTCAGGATTTGTGCAAGGTTACAGTGACTTGAATTGTCATTTAATCTGTCTCACTTGTGACTGTTTTCTCTGGACTAGCACATAAACCTGTTCCAGATTTAAACTCTGTCTAAAAGTTTCAAAGAAGACTTTTG
>NW_011914005.1:0-1743 GCF_000151845.1 Pteropus vampyrus | reverse complement strand
CGCTGGGCTTCTACCCTAGAGCCTGGGTGGCGTGTTCTTCCATATTATTTTAAGGCCAAGATTTATGAGAAGAAAAAGTATTCTACTGAGCCTTGGAGCAGGAAAGATTTTTTTAGTGCCAGAGTGAGTGAGCTCAATGAGAAATGTTAGGCCACTGTGCTCTTAAATTTGAGATGCGGGGACCCTCTAAAACTATTCTGACCCTTCAGTGTTGACAAACTATTTTATTATAAAGCTATTTAAATATAAACATAAAGCTAATTATAAATTTCTTGAGATTATAGTATAACATATTTATAAATTATACGTAAACTAAACTGTGAAACCAACAACATTTACATCTAATATAATTTTCTTTGATGGATGATGTTTTCTTGAAACTGAATTGCTTACAATGGACTTAAGAATGGATTTACAGTTCCTTCTTGTCAACTTGTATTATGATTTTCCCCAGGATGGACTGTCATTGGAGTGACTTATTGTGAAAGGTCCACTGCGTAGTGGTTAAAAGCACGGACATTAAAGCCTGAGGCTGCTGCTCTGGAGTCTTTTGGATTTGGGTAAGTTACGTAACTTCTCTGTTCCTTGCTGTCCTCATCTATAAGATGAGAATAAAACAGTAGTAGGAATTTAGTGTTTTAGCAAGAATTAAAGAAAGTGAAGTATGTATGTAAATAAATAATGTATATAAAGCACTTAAGAGTGTGGTACATCGTATAAAGCAAGTGAATTGTGAATGCCAATTATGACTTTTAAATGTTTCTTTTTAATTATGATCTCATTTTAAATCAATGATGCATTATCTACAGAAGCCAATTATGAAAAGTAAAAATGTTATTTAATGCAAAAAAATCATCACTGCATAATTGCCACTATGCTCATGGCCCACTAATTGTTCCAAGATAGTGGACCTAACTTGCTTGTGGCCCAAATATGAGGCTCACTACCACAGCTTGGGGGTGGAGTTTGGCTAGCTGATGCTCCTGGGTGCTGGGTGACATCTCATTTCTTACTCCATGTTTCTCTCTTTAAACTACGGTGAAATCTCTGTGCCGTCTGCTGCCAGGTTTTTGACCTTCACTTAGCACAGACATAAACATAAGTACAAGTGCACAGCCTAAGAGCGAGTGGTCCTACATCATCATCATTCAGATACTGATCATATTACTTTTTAAAAGATGATAAATATATCAAGAACATAAAATTCTTATACATTGTTATAGGAATTCAGACATAGAGCAGATAATGTTGTTCGAAGTAACTAGTCGATGTCTTTGAAATATTGTCTAAGAACAAGGCAAAATGCTGACCAACACGTTTAGCCTTTTATAAATAGTATTTTTAAAATTCTCAGAACCCTATTGTAGATACATCTATATGATGTGAAACTGTGGTTTAGAAATTAAATTGCTGAACATCGTTGAAGTAAATGGAAGAATCAAGATGCTCTAGTTATTGGCTTGCAAAGGCACTGCTGTCACCCATCATTCTAATGCCTCCTCTGGGAAGGACAGTGAAAGAAGTGTCACCTCAAGTGGAAACTGAGATGATCCTGGCTTTAAAGGTCACAGTTAACTTGTTGCCGCTGCTGTTCTTGGTCTTTGCCCACTAGCAGGCAAGTCTCTGCGTTACCCCACAGCACCGGTCAGAGAGCAAAGCTCCCACATTTTAATTAAAACAAAGGGAGAAGAGAAGCTGATTATTTTCATGCGGTTATGAGCACATCCAATATTAATTCAGGCT
>NW_011914004.1:0-1820 GCF_000151845.1 Pteropus vampyrus | reverse complement strand
TATGTGACCATTCCCAGAATCGGTTATTAACTGAGGAATCGCGAATGGTACATTTTACCTCTACCGTTTCTTCTGTTTTCATATGTAAAAAAAAAACTCTACCTCACCCTCTTTTCTCTTCGGTTACCCTGAAATAAAATTCATTCTCGAATGGCAGAATACATGCTTAATTCTTTCCTTTTGTTCATCACATTTCAGAAGGGCTGGTCTGTCTTTGCATATTCCAGTGTAAGACAGTGAGTTTTGTTTCTTTCTCCGTTTTCGAGGTTTATTATGAACTCGGTTTTTGTCAATTCCATGCCTTTTCACAAATGTCGGTCTTATTTTTTATATAAATTTTTAATGAAGCGTAACGTACATACAGAGTATTATTGCACCAGTCGTTAACTGAGGTAGTCGTCGCAAGGCGAACACCCCTGGGTGGCTCCTGCTCACACGGTGAACACAGCATCGCGGGGCCCCAGCAAGGCCCGTGCTCTCTTCTGCTCACCTGCCCCACAGGTAACCACTGCTCTGGCTTCCTCCCCTTCATTTGGTCTTTTCCTGGTTTGGACTCGTGGAAGCGGTCCTGTTGTCTGTCTTCCTTTCTGTGTGACTTTTCCATTCCGCTTCGTTTCCGAGGATCACCCGGGTCGTCTCAGGCACTCGTCTGGAGATGGCTCATTCTCGTTGGTGTGTCGTATTCCAGTGTGTGAATATGTTGCAATCTATTTATTCTTCTGTTGATTTGAGATATGGGCTGTTTCCTCTTCGAGGTTGAAACGGATCTGGTATGTGACTCGCACATCGTTTTGGCTGGGCTTACAGGGTTTCCGGATGTGTACTTTGGACTGGAATTGCTGGGTCATATGCAAATGTTCAGCCTCCATGGGCAGTGTCAGGTGTTTTCAACATGGTTTTTTTTTTTTAAATAATTTAAACTCCCGCTAGAAATATGTGAGAATTCTAATCGTTCCGTATCTTTGCCAACATTTCATTATAATTCTCTGTAATTTTAGCGATTCTGGTGGTATGCATAGTGATGTGCCATTGTGATTTCAGTTTGTCTCTCTCTGATGCGTGATGACAACAAGCACATTTTCTTGTGTATAATGGCCATGCGCTACCCCTTTTATGAAGTATCTGTTCAAGTCTTTTGCCAGTTGTTTTTCAAATTGGGTTATCTCTGTTCTTACTGATTTTCAGGTGTTCGATGTGCTTTGAATAAGAATAATTCATCAGTTATGTACATTGCCAACATTTTCTCACACGCTGGCTTTGTCATTCTCCTAATGGTATCTTTTAGTGAACAGAGCCAGAATAATACGTTCGTTCTTTATATTGGTTAGACGCATGTTGTTTCCTGTTTTAAAAATCTTTGCTTCTAAAGAGTCACAAAGATTTTTTTTTCATATGCAATCTTTTTTTGAATGTATTATTATTTTTTTATGGTGACGTTGCTTGAGGAAATCCAGCAAGTTTCAGACATACAATTCATATATATGTATATTGCGTTGTGTGTTCACTTCTCATAGTTGCCTTTCGAAGGTTTGTATTTTTACTTTTTAGTATTGATTTTCCATTGATCTCGAGCTGATTTTGTATATGGGGTGAGGTGGGAGGGGACAATATTTATTTCCAGTTGATCTAGTACTGTTTGTTGAAAAGCCAGTTGCAACGGTTTGCTATCACCGTGTAACAAAAACCACCCCAAACCTAGTCACTTGAAGCAACGACCACTTATTCCGGTCACAGCTCTGCACCTCGACAGTTTGGTCTGGGGTTCACTCCCCCATTTGGAACCGGCTCCCGGGTTGGTGGGGGCCCCTTCCACGTGGTTT
>NW_011914003.1:0-1143 GCF_000151845.1 Pteropus vampyrus | reverse complement strand
GCTGTGGGGGTGGGGAGGAGAGCCAATTCCAAAAGATTACGTACTAAAGAATTTCATTTGTATAACATTTGGGACGGGGAGGAAAGAAAATGCAAAAGTTTTTAAATGTAGAACAGATTAATGGTTGCCAGGAGTTGAGCAGTGGGTTCTAGAGGGAAATGGGTATTGCTATTAAGGTCAACATGAGAGAGTTCCATGGTGATGGAACTTCTGTGGTGGCTCCATGAACATATATACATGTGACAAAATTATATATAACTAAACACACACATATGCATTAGCACAAGCAAAACTGGGGAAATTAGAATTAAGATTGATGAAGTATATCAATGTCAATATCCTCGTGTGATATTGTTTAATAATTTTTAAGATGTTTTCTTTGGTAGAAACTGGGTAAAGGGGTATTTGTGATCTCTGTATCATTTCTTATAACTGCATGTGTTATCTCAAAACAAAAAAAAAGTTAATTTTAAAAACTAGTGAGGCAAGATAATTTTCAAGTAAAAATTATGTGTTTTTCTTATTTTTTCTCCATTTGCTTCCTTGATTCAGAAAAGTTTTGTGGCAAGCACGTGAAGACAATAGGGTTTAAGGGGATAGGGATAATCCCTAAGTCTAAGAATAACTCGCCCTTATTGAGATGGAGTAAAGTGAGGGAATTTGAGAAAAAAAGAAAAGAGAAAGAGAGAGAGATTGAAGAATCCTTAGACAGCACCAGACAATTGGGACAAGACTAAGGGATGTTTCAGCAAAGGTCCTTGTTAGTATGAGGGATACTGCTTGAGGAACCAAAAGTTATATGACAACTAAGTCATGGTCCACAGACTACCTAACCTTCTCTAAGGTGAGCACAAACTATCGCTACCCTATGCTAGCTGCCCTAACCTCAAGTGGCCTGTCAGTGCATCTCCTGGTCACAGCCAGCACTTTATCCAGAGATGATACAAAATATTGCTTATCCATGACCTGGTATTTTTTTTTTTTGGCCCTGTCCAAATTACCCCCGCAAAGTTTCAGCATATTTATAAATCCAAACAAAGAGGAATAGAACCTGGACATCTAGTGAATAGTGGTACTTGAAAGAGGTACTCTCCCACTGCTATTTAGGGAATGATGTTAAACAGGGCCAGCTTGAGATGCTCC
>NW_011914002.1:0-3237 GCF_000151845.1 Pteropus vampyrus | reverse complement strand
CCAGGAGGAAGCTGGTTGATAATCCTGTCCCATTCGACACTGCATGGCAACATTCAATTGCACTTACTTCTCATAATTTGGATTAAAGAATTGAGTGAAACCGTGTCACACAAAATTTCTTTCTCCACCATTTGGTGATGCTGGTAGGTAACGGGGCACGCTATGTGTTTAGATGTCTAATCAGTTGTCCCCAACCTGGGGCTTGGTCTCCATTGCCTCGACAAACATAGCTCCTGCAGAAGATCTTCAATCTCTGATCACTGTGAGCTCCGGAAGGCTTTAATCTCACAGGGCCAGCCTGAGCCCCTGGCAAGTGAATAAACTGACAAGACTTGACTGTTATTCCTCTGCAGTAAGGACAGGTAACACTTGGAGCCAGAGGAGGCCCCAGGAGGCAGAGTGGCGAAGCAGCAATACCTGGGCCTGGGAGACACTAAACTGACTTTAAATCCCGACTTGCTGGCGTATGGCTCTATAAACCCCTTTGAGATTCAGTTGCTTCTGGTGGATAACGTGTCTCAAGGTTGTATGGACACATTGCATATGGAAATTGTTAACACATAGATGCCTCTCTTATAATCTAGTATAATGTCTCATTTTGTCAAGTGAGACTGGAACCCAGACTGGCACTACCCACAGAAGAAGGTTTCTGTAAATGCTGGTCGAGTGGAATTGGCAAGCTACTCAGGACCTTAACATCCAAGTCTGCACTCAAATGCGAGGCTCTTCAGAATCGATTTCACTTTGCTTTTTCTCTGCATAGGCTTCTTCTCTGCTTTCCGTCACACAGACAGCAGAGGCTCCCGCACTGTCTCTTTTCCTGAAATGGGCTCTGTGAAGGATGTGATGTGGATCCAGTGAGTTTCGCTCGAGCTGCTTCCCCGGGACCAGCAAGAGTAGCTGCTTCTCTGACTCAGAGGCTGAGCTTGAGATTCCATCCAGAAGGGGAACTGGGAGATCAAGCCTTGTCCCCTGCAGGCCTGGCTAGAGGCTGATAAGCGATCTTCAGAGATGTCCAGGGAGCTGTCTGTCCCTGCTTCCTTGCAAAGCCACGACTCAGGAAGATTGTTCACATCCTCAGGACGGTGGAGGGACTAAAAATAAGCCATGACCAAAAAGACCCTGGCCAGGGGCAGGATAGTGGTGGTGGGGAGCACAAGAGAGTGAAGAGCAAGGAGCTGGGACATGGAGGGATTGCGGTGGGGTTGGGGGAAGGAGAGAAAGAGGAGAAAGAGAGAACGAGAATGTCATTGGATAGGAAACTCATGAAAGGAGGAGAGATAGAGCTAGAAGAAAGAGAGTCTGGAAGAGAAGACATGTCTATTTCACACAAACATGCAATTAATATTTTAAAGGAAAAAACAGACAGGCTGGGGCCTTAGCTGAAGGTCCCTGCTCTTCTCTTGTCTTTAAATGGGAGCTTGGCACTGGGCCATGTCCTCAGAAGTGTCTTAAATGTCTTAGTTATCAGTTCTATGCTGGGGACCTTGAATCTTCATCTCTGACTCAAATCTCTCACCTGAGTTTGGTCAGTATCTTCAAATGCAGATAGCAGAGTGGTTTCCAACGTAATTCTGGGGACCCCTCAGGATCTGAGGGGTGGGCGGTGGGGTATCAAGGGGCTAGGGCTCACAGCGGGCCTTGTTTTAAACTAGTGCATCTCCCTTTGACTCTATGTTATGTGCTAGGTTCTTCTTAAGATTTTGTTTGCTTTTAACACAGAGTTTGACAACCATTGCCTTTTAGGTTGGAACTGTCCTTGCTAAAATTTAAAACGTTCCGATTAAAAGTGCCTCTCCCCCGTCTGCTCCCCATACTCCCTTCTCTCCCTTCTTTTGATTTTGTAAACTATCTTCTCAGTCATTCAGATTCTAGGTCCAGGAGTGCACCAACGAGCGAGCAACGTGATTCCCACCTGTGTACGAGATCCCGATCCCGGCTGCTGCCTTGGAAATGCTTCTGAGATTGGGCATTTTCTGGTCCCACCTGCTGTGGCCCTCTTGGTCCCAACCTGTTGGGGCCTAGTTTGCTGTGGCATCTAACTAGCTTTTCTCTCCTCCCCTTCTATGCTACACATCACCGTCTGACTAAACATGTTTTTTCACCTACGTTATTCTGGTGCTCACCTTTCAACATCCTTCAGTACTCCCTTGGCCTCTCATGGGAATCCTCCCACCAGAATTCGAAAGGCCCTCCTGGCCTGGCACCTAGCTAGTTGGACTCACTGCTCCAACTCCTCCTTCTCTCCCGTCAGGCTGCCCGCACCCCTGCCCCCACTCCGCCCCTTCTGGGGTGCAGACAGCATTCAGTCCTGCTCTTCTCTCCACCTGGGAATGCTCCCCACTCTTTTCTAACTACTCCTATCTTGTCCATATTTTGGTTTTCCTCAAGCCCAACCTTCTCTGCTTCCTTCTCCAAGACTCCCCCTACTTACCTACAACCTGTGAGCAGGTCACTCCTACCCATTCTTCACTTCCCAGGGGAACACTAACATCACTTCCTGGGGGACTGAAGAAGAGTCCCTACCTGAGTCTGACTCTGTGCTATTTCTTCATAACTCTTATCACAACTGCAACTATAGAGTTAGTTCCTTGTTTATACACTTTCCCCAGTGGCCTATGAGCACCCTTTGGACAGGGACCTGGTCCACATTATTTTCTGCTTTGTTCCTAGCACTAAGTACACACAGTGTCTGGCTCGGAGCAGAATATATTCATTGAAAAACTACAGAAGACGTACTTTGGATTTGACTTGGGAGTCGGGGCCAGTGATTACAGGACCTGAGGACTCTGCCTCCCAAACACACTGCTGAGGTGGTGTGCCTTTCACTTCCTGTTGAGCCAACGGTCTGTATGGAGAAGACATCCCTACCCGTCTCTCACTCCCTGCAGTATGAAATCGAAATCGTTCTCTGGCTTAAATTCTCCACTTCTTTAATATCCGCTGCAGAGCTCCTTATCCAGCCCCAACCCCACCTCCCGCCGTCTCTCCACTTCCCCAGCCTTGGCACCATCAGAGGCTGGCAGATGAATGAACACAAAAGAAAATGCTTCTGCCGGTCCTGCCTGTCTCATCTCCCTGCCGTTTTCCTTTCTGTCTCCTGGCCCTGTGGAAGCTTCTCACATCGAGTGGGGAAAAGATAAAGATGGAAATCAGGAAGGGGCGAGGAGCAGTCATACCAGCAGGAGTGCGGCCCTGAGAGAGGCAGCTCTTAACCCAGGGGAGCCAGGGCTGGAA
>NW_011914001.1:0-2565 GCF_000151845.1 Pteropus vampyrus | reverse complement strand
GAGCCAAAAAGTGTATTAAATTTCATCAAATTGAAGGTGCCACTGATTACAAGATGCACTATTATCTTATATACTACTAAGAAAGATAAAACGCTTCAGATTAAACTCTGGCACAAGATCTCTGACCGATTTTAAAAAATTTATTTTATACTTAAGTATATTGAAAACTCTTTTTTGACCTTTTAACATGGTTTTTAAAAATTGTATATCACTCTTTAAGAAGGAAAATAGAAATGAAACGTGTCGGTTAAAGTATTCTTAGAACTTCCCATTCATGGTCTGACTCTTCTACATGATTTTTGACTCGGATCCATCAATGCCTGTTTTTATTTACAGTGTCATTCTCCATGCCATTAAGAGCCTCGATGACACAATATTTCTTAAAAGAATCCTCCATTATTTTCTCTGGGATTTTCTTCCAATCCATTAACAAGTTCGATGCTAGCATTTTGTTGTTCTCGTTGGACTGTTTAGACACAAGTTTCAAAAGTGCCAGAAACGACCACACGTGGGCTACTCCTTACTTCAGGGCCTCTCTGATGAAATTCAGTCCTCTGTCTGCTCAGCTGTCTGTCATGTATCTTTTCTGAGGGAATATGATTTTTTGGGGGAGAATATCTTATTCGTAGATTTTTGTGGTTTACAATTAAGTATGGAGCCAAATTTTCAGCCATTAGCTGTTTTGATAGTATCACAGCAATAAGACACTTTTTGTTAACCAAACTCATGATTTTGATTTCTTGATTTTATAGTATTAACAATAAAACTTCAAGGCATATCAGAGAATGCTGAGGTTTCACTACAGTTTCCTATCTGAATAAATCCAATTTCATGTTTTTCTTAATTAAGTCATTTTTGTTGAAAATTACATAGTTCCTCTTCAAAAGCAGAAGGGAGCATCTGACAAAATACTGTTTGATACTTTAATGCTAGTCCCGCTGGATTCGTGAATCACTCACATCAGCCTGTCATGTTTGAAATTTCCTTCATCCATTCTGTTGATTTTGTCAATATCTCCTGATTTTATATGCATTGCTTAGGAGTGATTGTCAATTCTTTTCCACATATCTCAGTAATACAATGTAACATAGATTCATTTATTTGTGAGCGACCTCCTTTCTTCATTCCTACAAGCACTTAGTTATTGTTTTTGCAAGAAATATGCAATCGCAATCATTCTTCTAATAACAAAATTTTGCTTTACTAAAACCAAATTTATATCCCATTGCTGTTTCTTTTCTTCATATACAATAGCTTTTTATATCAATGCTGAATCATAGTTCAATTTTCCTGAAGACATCATAAATGGCAGTTCAACTCAGTATATCTATATATAACAATGCACGTCACTTAACTGAAGTGACAACAATATCAACAGCTATGACCAAGTTTATATGTGACTGGCCAACAGCTATTATGACACAGTCAGTGTAAGACCTACACTGGGGCTTAGGAGCCTCCTGGGGCAAAATAAAACTTGAATCACATCCAGGATAGACAGATTGCTGGGTCTAAGGATGGGAGCTGAGGGATGAGGATGGGAGTCGAGCAGTAGAAATCGCATTGTGAAAAGACATGGTGAAGTCCCTGTGGGAGACCTCTGCCCTAAGGTTGGGTCCATACAAGCAGACTCAGACTCAAGTAGCCAGGCACATGGGTCAGTAGAGAGGACCCAACAATCTTGCGACGTGGGCCCCTTCACCTTACCTACGTATCACACAGAGGAGAGGAGGCCTCACTCCTATGTGCACGACAAGTGCCGTGATGGAGATGGGAGCAGCTGTGGCCACGGCTGGGCGGATGCTTGCAGGGAGAAGTGCTGGTTTGCCAGAGCATCTTGACTCAGGACAATAGAGGCTACCAGCTGCCTGGACTAATTCAAGGATTTGTTGCACCTCTTGGTCACAGTTTAAACAAATATTTAGTAATTCCTGCATGAAAGGTACTGAAGTTTTTAAAATACTGAAATTCCCGCATGAACCACATTCCCACCTGGGTCTAATGAAGGGGAATGCAATGTGGCCTGCTCTATGGTCACAGAGTGGCAATGCTCAAGAGGAATTGAATTACCCCTTTCGGTATTTACAAATTGAATTGAATTACCCCTGAGAATTTACAAAGACGCAGCACAGAAGTAGATTTTCTCTTCCTTTCTTTTTTTCTCCTAAATAGATTTTTGCAATGAAATCATGACTTTGTTCCCGCCCCCCCCAGTTTTATGGAGATATAATTGACCTACAGCACTGTATAAGTTTAAGGTGTACAGCCTAGTGATTTGATGTACACAGATTGTGAAATGATTATCACAGTAAGTTTAGTTAACAACTATCATAGCATATGGATATTGAAAATCAGAAAAAAATGATTTTTTTCCCTTGTGATAAGAACTCTTAGGATTTACTTTCTTAACAACTTTCAAATATACCATACAACGGTGATAACTACAGCCACCATCTTGTACTTTACATCTCTTTTAGATGTTTATCTCATAACTGGAAGTTTGTACATTTTGACCACTTCCCTCCAACTCCCACTCTCCAGCCCTCACCTCTTATCTCTTTCTCT
>NW_011914000.1:0-1549 GCF_000151845.1 Pteropus vampyrus | reverse complement strand
TCTCTTTTCCATTCAGTCCATTCTCCATATGGCCATCTGAGTTTTCTGTCTAAAGCACAAAACTGATAAAGTCACTACAGCACATGTGTTCCATCACTTACAAGATAAAGTCAAAATACAGTGTCTTAGCAGTAAAAATATTTATATGCTTTGACTTAGTGAATTAATTTCAATAAATTTATTCTTAAATAATTCGAGATGTAGAGCAATGTTTATTTTCAACAGTGTTCTCTGTAGTGTTTTTAGAATTTCCCCCCAAATGATAGAAATCTGCAAGTTCCTAAATAGAAAAATATTCTTAAATATTAGAATATTTGTAAAGTGGATTATAAAGAAACTATTAAAAATTATGTTTATAAAAATTTCTACTACCAGCCAAAATGTATAAGCCCATGATAGCCTAATTCTCCAACTAATTACAACTAAAATCTTTGGATAAAATGCAGAAAGTAATTACCAAGTATGTTGAATAGTCTAAAAAATCAGATTGGGGAAAGAAAGCGAAAACTAGAGGAAGGAACCCAAATGAGTGTGAGTTTTATCAGAATTTTTTTCCTCTTTTCCTTTATGATATAAACTTGACAGTGAATCACAATCATAGAAAGGTAGCCACAGACATCTAAGACTCCAAGAGAGATCTAATCTCTTTGGCCAGAGATGAGGACTAAAAGTCCTTTGCAAGACAAAAAAAATGTAGGAGGATCTAATAGAAAAGATTGCTGAAGAATAGAACTTCTAATTCTACCTATGAATCAGCAAAAGTTCTGAGCTCATCTCTGAGCTGTGAATGCATGGGAAATAGCTGAAGTAGCATAGAGAAAGCTTTGAACTACAATATAAAACACAATCCTCATTCCAGACTAGTCCCTGAGTGGCACAAGAGCAGCACAGACCCAAAGCAATGTAGCAAAGGTTTGGAATCTAAACTGATATTGACTACTACCAAAAAAGGTGATAAAAAAAATTGTGATCTGACCCTAAATAGGTCAAGAGCCTACTAAAACAACAACAAAATCAACAACATTGTCAGCAGGATTTTAACAGACCCCGAATCACAAAATATAATGTTCAAAGTGTACTGTATATAATCCAAAAGTACAACCATATAAAAAAAATCAGGAAAATATGATAAATTATCAATATGATAAATTATAATGCATTCTGTGCAATTCCAACATTTGATTTGCTTTGTAGCGGGCAAATTGCACAGAATGCATTATAGCAAATAGTATGACTATTCTATTAGTTAAAAATAAACATGAATGAATGGAAAGATAAATTTTCAGCAGAGAATTAAAAGCTAATAAAAAATAAAAACTTTAGAACTAAAAAAACGATATATAAAATTTTTTAAATTTATTTAGGAGTTCAATAGAATATAGATTAATAGATGAGAATCTGAGAATGGAGTCAGACCAATAGAAATTATCTAGTGTAAGGAGTAGAAGGGAATATATTGAAAAAAAGAGAGAGCTTTGGGTACCGGTGGTACAATATCCAAAGTTCTAACATTCTTATCACTGAAGTCCTATAAAGAGAGAGAAAAAAA
>NW_011913999.1:0-1912 GCF_000151845.1 Pteropus vampyrus | reverse complement strand
GGCTAGAGTCTGTAGGACAGAGTATCCTAGAAGACAGGGAAACATTGAGGGAGCTCCAGAAACTTGTGTTTTTATTTCATTTTGGATAATTTCTGTTGCTATGTCTTTAAACTCACTAATCATCTCTTCTGCAATGTCACATCTGCTGCTCCTATATTTTTCATCAGGCATTGTAGTTCTCAATTCCTGAAGTTTGATTTCAGTATTTTTTATATATTCCATGCTTTTACTTAAATTTTTAAACACGGATTACAATGATAAAAACTGTCTTGATGTTCTTACCTGCTAATTCTAACATCTGTGTCAGTTCTAGGATAGTTTTGATTGATGTTTTTCTCCTCATTTTGGGTCATATTTTTGTACCTCTTTGTGTGCCTGGTAATATTTCTTTGGATACCACACATTGTAATTTTTATCTTATTGAATTGGATAGTTTGTATTTCTACAAATATTATGGGCCTTCTTACGGCAGAGTTAGGTAACTTGGAAACAGTTTGATTTTTATGCATTTTGCTTTTAAAATTTTATAGATAAGACAGAACAGTATTCAGTCTAGGACTAATCACTTCTTATTACTGAGGCAAGACCTTAGTGCATTCCTTGTTTTAGGAATAATGAGATTTTTCATCCCGACTGATAGGAAAAAAGCACTTTTACTCCCTGCATGGGCATTGAGCACCACTCCCTCTCATCTTTTCCAGTGGTTCTTTCCCCTGTCTTGGGCTGTTTCTTCATAGGCATATACTGATCAATAAATATCAATGCTCTTTAGAATATATAACAGATTGCAGAGTTTTTACAGTGTAATATTTGCAATGCCCAAGATACAATCCAAAATAATTCGACATACAAAGAACCAGAAAAATGTGACCAAGTCTCAAAGGGTCTAACTTTGAGATAACCCAGATGTTGGAATTATCACACAAAGAAACACTTAAAGCAACTATTATAATTATATTCAATGAGATAAAGGAAAATATTCACAAAATGAAATTAAGGATGAGAAATAGGGAAATGGAAGATAAAATAAGCAGATGGAAATTTTTGAACTGAAAAAACTCAATAGATGAAACTTTTAAATTCATTGGAAGAAACTTATAGCAGAATGAAGATGATAGAAAAAGAATCTGTGGATATGAGAATAATCAAAAGAAACCCATTCTAATAGAGAGAAAGAAAAAAATAGTGTAAAAAATAAAAGAGCCTCAGGTGTCTGTGGGGAATATCAAAAAAAAAAACAAGTCCCAGAGGGAGAAGAGCTGAAAGAAAAGAAAATTCAAAGAAACAATGTCTGAAGTTTTTCTAAATTAGGTAAAGATATAAATTTATAAATTCAAGAAGTTCAGATTCCCAGAGAGCATAAATATGAAGAAAGCCATGTCTAGATACATTGAAGTCATGTTGTTGAAAACTAAAGATGAAGGGGGAGTTTCGAAAGCAGCAGCAAATAAGAAACAGTACATACAGGGGAAAAAAGACTTGGATAGCCACGAGCTTTCTCATCAGAAAGCATGAAGCCTGAAAGACAGAGAAGGACATTTTTAATGTACTGAAAGAACAAAACTGACAACTCAGAATTCTGCATTGAGTGAAAATATTCTTCGAGAATGAAGGTAAGATAAAGACATTTTTCAGAAAGGGAAACTGAGAAAATGTATCTTTACCAAACCTATTAGAAATGCTCAACACAGTTAAAGGAAATGATCCAGAGGGAACTTGCACTTTCAGCAACAAATAAAGATCACTGGAAACGTTTATTATTGGTAAATTATACCTCAATCATTTTTTTTTTTGAAATTTCTTTTTTAAATTAGCTAAGCTAACATCATGGTACCAATGAAAAGAATAGCAAAAATTAGAGGAGTGAGGTAGAAGTATGTCAACCCTTTTGTACCAGAATAACCCAATGAGA
>NW_011913998.1:0-2879 GCF_000151845.1 Pteropus vampyrus | reverse complement strand
AGCGTTATGTGTCAGAGCTTTTCCCTGACGTTTTTTCTTAAAGCTATTCTTCTGGTTTTAGCAGGATGAGCTGCAGGGAAGTACAAGGCTGCTTCTAGGGCACACTGGTCACAGTACTTTGGGGCCATAGAAAAGCAATGCCGGCTTCCCCAAAGGAAACAGTTTCTCTCCTCAAAGCCCATCCTATCACAAAGGAGAACATCCGGTGTAATTTAGCAGATACGATGATCTTCTTCCCAAAAGAAACAGAGATGGACAACCTTCTTTCTAATGCATCCATTTGAGAGTTAGACACGTGAACGTGGTTTTCCACGTCAGACTTTAAAATTTTGCAAACACCAGTGTCCGGTTTGGGTAGGATGATGTGGGATTGAGGCATGCCCAAGGTTTTTGCTCTGAATCCTCTGCTCTCCATTGTTTTCAAAGTCTTTACCTTTTTCTTTATATTAGGAAAATGAAACTTGGGCTAAGTGAGTAAAATCCTGCTGCCACCTGGGTTGGATAATAGCCCACTGTTGGCTCCACATGACTCTGGCCTCCTCTCACAAAGGATGACATTCGCCAGCTGCAGAAATTCCCATACAGTCCAACAATAGGGTTTTCTGTTTGTTACCCGAATCCCATTTCGATGGCATTTCACTGGCGAAACTCGTTTTCTGAAAAGCTTTCAGAAAATAACCTGACGAAATTGTAAAGTTAGCAGGGATGGGTTTTAAGGTAAACGGGACAGTGGGCTATTCTCTAAGCACAGAGGGGTCACCCCACTCCCGATCTCCAGGGTTAGCGAGTTGGCATTCGCTGCCGCCGGCCACAGAGGACCCAGGGTTTTAACAAAAGCTCCAGGCCCTGCTCCCCCGGCCTTTAGTCTCTCAGCGGACCGTTCTCTCCCTCTTCCTCCCTGTAATTTCAGAGCCTGGCTGGTCCGTTGGGGGCGTTCACCCCCTCCGGTCCCTGAAGGAACAGGCTTCCCAGTGAGTCCCCAGTGACTCCTCCCCAGCAGCAGTGTGGTCTGGGGTCCAGCCTGGTGCACGCAGCCCGCAGCTGTCCCTGCTGACATTCCCATCTGCAGCACCCTGCGTGAGGCCCAGATTCTGGTACCTGCCTTCCTCCTCAAAAGCCATAAAAAACATATTAACATGAAGGTCATTTGTTTACCGGACAGCAACTAAACTCTTGATTTCTACCATTGTCTCTCTTGCCAAAAAGAAAACAGAGATAAGCAAAAGTAAATGAAAATAAAATAAAAGCCACCTGGCCTTGAACACCTGTGTCCTCTGATCATCTCAGTACAGAGCGTCTAAGACAATCCGTGACCTTCGACCTTGTCTGTTAATTTCTCAGTAAATTAAAGTATCTCTCACTCTTCTTCTGGAGAATGCCCACTAATTATGATCTTAGCTGTCAAGAAAGCCTTTCTTCCTGAGAGCTATACAAATATTATGTGTTTGAGCAAGACCTTCCATCATCATTTGAGGGCAGAAAATGGCTGTGTTCTGACAGGTGATTGTACCCCACAGAACCGTGGAGGAGCTAAATGGCTTCCCGCACGTAGACGCCTCTGCAATGGGTAGTTGGAACTCGTTCACAATTTTATTGATTCCTGAAAGCTTCGCAGGATTCTACCTTTGAACAGAAGTTATGTCTCTTCTCCTCTTATGAAGGTGCGTACGTTCTGGGTTTTAGAGTGACCTTTCACTTGTCAGAGTCTGTGCCTTCCAGCCTTTGCTTGTATAAGCTTTAAGCCTTGAAATATTCTTGAAATATTATTCACATTTATACTCAATCTAATCATAGTAATAACAACAACTTGCATTTACCTAAATTAGATTCCTCTCTGACCAGAAATTTTTCTAAGTGTTTTACATGTATTAACGTAGTGAGTCATTAATATGTCTATAAGTCAGGTGTTATTATCCCCATTTTGCAGATGGAAAACTGAGGCCTGGCGAGGTTAAGCGTTCCAAGGTCACAGTTAGTGGCAGAGTGGGAGTTTGCGTCCCACGTGCACCCACCCACGTAAACAAACTGTTTTCAGTCCCAAGAGTGGGAGGTTCCAGTTTTCTCTCACGGCTTGCCAGAATTCTTTTTTTTTTTTTTTTAAGAAAAAAGGGTGCATCAGAAAGATTGAAAAGCCAAAATGCAAATGCAACATATCACTCTTATATTTAGCGCAATTAAGGACTTTCTGAATATGTTTCTTAAATGTTTACATGGTAAGTGCTAAGTGGAGCAATTTTGGAAAAAATACTGAATATACTATAACGAGTTTGGAATAGAATGTTCCAGAATGCGTCATCACGGTTTTCTCAAACTATTAAAACGTGAACTATCCCAAACACCTGAACTCACCTCAAAGAAGAAAAGAGAAAAAGGAAGGCCATAAACTCTTTAGCATTGCATCTCTATAATAGCAAAAGGCCAACATCTGTTTGGACATCTCTCTAGAACTGGCAGACTAATTTGCCAAACAGGTTCGTTCCACAAGTCGATGATAGTTGAGATGTTAGATGAAAACAGGAAGCTGCGTTTTCCACGGCGCCGTTCACTCTCTGGAGTGGGCACAGGCGGGCCGTCCGCGCTCTGATGGAAGTCTGCATCTTTATGACCTGTGTGGCAGCGAGTACACAGTATCTTATACATTTTGAATTGCTATTTCCTAATCACGCAAATAATCGGGTTTTACAGCATCTTATGGTTCAAAACATCTGTGATAGTCTTAAAACACAACCATTTCTCTTAAAAGCAAAGGGACCCACAGATACTTAGAAATGTCTCCTACTGACAATCCAGAGCTGCGTACTCCTTCACCTTGAGTTAACTAGGAAAAGTTCCCAGCTCTCTACGTGTTTTGTTGTGTAAACCAAGCTTAAAATCTCTCG
>NW_011913997.1:0-2270 GCF_000151845.1 Pteropus vampyrus | reverse complement strand
TAGGAGGGCTGGTTCTGCAAAATAAAATAAGGGAGTAGCTACCAAAAGACGAGAGAAAGGGATGCTGAAAAGACTAGAACATGAGATTCCTGTTATAAGTAATGGATTTTATAACTGGCAAAAATCGAATTGCTTGACTTCTAAGAATATGTCTGACACTGTCTTCTATGGTAGAGAGAAAGTCATTTCTTTGTCTTCACCTGCTCTGGTCCATCTCAGGAAGATCATGTCATACCTGGTGACTTGAGATGAAGGAGAAGTAATCTATTTATGGCAGATGCAGGACAGGTTATAGAAGAAGAGAGAGGCAAGTTGAACCTGCCTGAGACCAGAATGAATGAGTTGGTGGACGTGACTCAGCCGTGACCCAGATGCAGCACCTGCCTCTAAAGGGACCTGTGTGGGCTCCTGAGAGAACGCTGTCATCTTCCTCACGATTCCAGAATTAACTGGAATGAAGCACCCCGAGTCCTAATGTTACTCCTCGGCAGCCCAGGACCTCTTACTTTGGGGCTCCCGTCTGTCAATGCCTTAACTCTGCTACTTGCCTTAGGCCTGTATGGATCCCCTACTCCTGTAAAACCTATCTCAAGTCCCAGTGTGGAAGGGCTTTGCTCCCTGCCCGTTATTTCTCATGTTAAATTGACAATAACATTTCGGTATCTTACCCTTCTCAGGGTAGTACCTTTGCACAGTAAGATGTTTCTTTGCCAGAAGGTGTTCCAGCTGAACTTGAACTGGAAATTGTACTTTAGCTGTAAATGGTAAATCGGTGAATGGCTGGCCTTCCCTCACCCTGCCACCAGCAATCTCTCTGCGTAAAGCAATTAGAAAACTCACTCTAAGAGGGAAGTTTGGGGCTAGTCTCAGGAGAGAGAGTCAGAAAGTGAAGATGGGGAGGGCTGCCTGGTCTCTGGCTCAGCTTGGCTCCAAGGACCAGATCTAACTCAACAAGGATGAGAGCTGCAGGCAATTTTCATGAAGAACTTTGTGAGTTACAGAGATATTTACCCATTTTACTGTCACTGAGACCAGGCAGCAAAATGGGATGAGAAGCTGGTCTAACTATGTCTCTGAGTGAGTCTGACTGTCTGCATGTCTGTGGGTGGGTCTGTGTGTACAGGACTGGGATGGAGGCGTCTATAACGAGGGAAGGAGGAGGAAGGGTTCATACCTCAGAATCAAATGACAGGGCAGCATTAGTCAAGGAAGCCCACTCCACTCCTCAGTGTGCGGTTAGTATTCTCATTTGGGCAGTAATATATTTATGAAATCGGAGAAGAAATCGATTGTGAGAGTGATACAGTAATAAAGTACCCCATTTCCTCAGGTTGTTTTAGTTGTTCGATATTTTACTATGTTGAGAGTAACGCTCAGAACCAACACAGGCGAAGTTTTTCCATTTTAACAAGAATGGTTGTTGCTTTAGTTTCTTTTGTGACCACTTCATTTATGTTACATGATTTTCATAAGCTAAAAGCCTCCTCATCCAAGTATACATTATTAGCTAGAAAAGAACTTTATAACTGATATAATTATTAATATAATGCTAACTTGCTCACCATGTGCCAGACATTAATCCAGGTTTTGACTCTTAAGTTTTCATTTAATCCAGGTTGTCTCGAGATCAGTAGGTACCATATTTAGTTCCACTTCACAGAAGAGAGAACTGAGGATCAAAGTACATAAGTAATTTATCGAAGCTCACATAGCTAGCAAGTAATAAGGCTAAGATTTGAACTCAAGTAGTCTAATAGCCATCAACCCCATCAACATGTGGTAGGCGGCCTCTAAGAAGCCCCCAGTAATTCCTTCCTCCTGATATTTGTGCCTTTGTGTAATTCCCTCATTTGGCATGTGGGCTGGGCCTAGAGACTTGCTTCCAATGAAGAATGTACAGCAAAAATAATATGTTACTTCCAAGATTAGCTTATGCTATGGTCTGAGTGTTTCTGTCCCCCTAAATTCATATGTTGAAATCCTAACCATCAAAAAGGATGGCATGAGTAGACAGGTCCCCAGAAAGGTGCTTTACTCATGAGAGTGGACATCTCTTGAATGGGATTAGTGTCTTATAAAAAAAAGGGTCCAGAGATATCCCTTGCCCCTTCTGCCCTGTGAGGATACCACATGAAGTCTCCAATACAGGGCTCTCACCTGATTGTGATGGCACCATGATCTCAGACTTCCAGCCTCTAAAACCATGAGCAATAAATTTCTGTTTACAAACTACTCAGTCTCTGGTACTTTGTTATAGCAGCCTGAATAGA
>NW_011913996.1:0-2503 GCF_000151845.1 Pteropus vampyrus | reverse complement strand
AATAATAAAATGATAATATTGGTAAAGGTTTTCCAGGTTAATAAGCTTTCCACCAAAGTTATTTGATTGGTCATTGTAAACTTTAGTCACTTACTCTATAGAATTGAAAAGTAAATTATTGCAAGCTTTTCTGAGTGTTTTTTTCCCCTTATTACCTACTGTAAGGAATCTATTATTTGTATTAGAAGAAGAAAACATTCATTTAATTCTGTCATATTTATGTAACTTGAAATTGATACTCTATACATATAGTTTGCAAGAATATCTTTACTTACATACCCTTTCTTAGAAATATGCAGGTCTTGGACTATGCTTTTCATTTTGTACCTCAGTGAATTGAGTTAGTCCCTCACATGCAGGGGGCACTATGTAAGAACTGAATAAATTCAAAACTAAATGCATAATTATGTGGGCGTTTGGTCTAATATTAGATATAGAGAGATTTGCATTAACTCTCATAACATCAATTAAGAACCTTGTTATTTTTATGAAAAATTAAGTTATTGATTTAACAATGTATAAAGGATTAGAAAATCCTCTTTAGTACTAGTTTAAAAAGCTCATTTATGCTAATATGGACTTGACCTTTAAATGTGTGGGAGTCAATTTAATGGGGGAAAATAAGTTATCGTTAGGTTAGCGTATTCTCTTATTTCTATATTACTGCCTTTTCGCTATTATTATTTTGAAATATCATTCAAATTCCTCTTTAAATTAATAGAAATTCCTGTGGCAGCCTCTGAAAGATCTGTTTTCTTTCAGTAGCAATTTTGAAGAAAAAATTTATTATTTTTTTAATGCAGTTAGTCACCCACCAAACTTTGATAGACATATAATTGGTAGTGGTGAAATGGTTAGAAGTGTATAGCATACATTTTTTTCATACAATATCTGTAAAGTTATCAAATGTAGCAGTCAATAGAGATGCCTATCCTATGCCTGTCTCACTATTGTATTTTGAAATCACTTAACACATTTGGTGTCCCAGGTACGCAGCTGGAGAGGAATTTTGTCTCAGGGTGAATCGTACCTTGAGTCTCATCCATGTCTGTTTAGATGATTATTGGATGAGACTTTGCATTTTAAACTTTAGAGTTGATGCTGGAATGAATTAAGACTTTTGAGGTTTCAGGAATATAATTAATGAATTTTGCATATAAGAAGGCCATGAATTATAGGGGGCCAGAGGCAGAATGTTATGGACTGAATCTTTAGAATTTTCCCAAACTCATGTTAAACCCTGCCTTCCCATCCCTGCTTATATGATAGTATTAGGAGGTAAGGCCTTTAAGAGGTAATTAGGATTACGTGAAGTAATGAGGATAGAGCCTTCATGAATGAGATTAGTGCCCTTATGAGAATCACTGGAAAGCTTGCTCACCCTCTCCATTCTCTGCCATGTGAAGATACAATGAGAAGTTGGAAGTCTGCAACCTGGAAGAAAGCTCTCCCTAGATTCTGACCAACTGGTACCCTGATCTTGAACTTGCAGCCTCCATAACAATAAGAAATAAGTTTCTCTTTTGTGGTTTCTTATAAATTTTAGAATTTTCTTTTATTTCTGGAAAAAATGATAAGACCCATAGATATTTAAAAAAAAAAAAAACCTTAAACGGTCAGTGTTTCAAAGAATGGATAATTAAATTCAGTAAGTTGGGAAGGGAGTCTAAATGGAAAAAAGAAATAAATAAACTTAATTGTATTACAAATGAATATTGCGATCTAGAGAGAGAAGGAGAGACTACAGAAAAGAACTATCCTAGGTAACTTGGAAAAACAGTAATTCATCTATATTCTATAACAATAAAAGTAAGAACTATAAGCACATGTGTTGCTCTGGTCGGTAGTTTGTTTTTCACAAGGGTATGGGTTAGCAATTGTACATCTATTTTATGTACATTGCAGGATTGAACAAGTATTTTGTAAATAATGAGAACCAGATTTCTCATTGTCAGATAAAGATAAAAATAAAGGAAAAGAATAACATCAACCCTGTGGTATTTGACTGGAATTGGAAGTGTCAGTGTGAACTGGGGCAATAGATAAATTAGCTAGATGGGGGATTTGGAGGCTGGGTGAAAAAAGCGAAGAGATTAAGATTTATAGATTGATAGTTACAAAATAGTCATGGAGATGTGAAGTACAACATAGGAAATGCAGTCAATAATACTGTAACGACTATTTATAGTGCCAGTTGGGTACTAGACTAATCAGGGGATCACTTCGTAAATTATTTAAATTTCTAACCACTCTGTTAGCTCTAATTAAAAAATTAAAAGAAAATTTTCTCCAAAAAAATTTTCTCAAAATAAAATTAGATAGAAATAGATAGATAGATAGGTAGATAGATAGACAGAAATACCAATATATGTATATATGTATGTACAGTTGGCGATCTGCAGCTGCAGGTTCTGCATCTGTGGATTCAACCAACCATGGATTGAAAATATATATATTTTTAAATGTTACATTTTTGCTGATATGTGCTATGTAGTTAGGCCTA
>NW_011913995.1:0-2550 GCF_000151845.1 Pteropus vampyrus | reverse complement strand
GTTGAGCAGTTTAGTTGGGTGCAGGAACTGTCTTTAAATGGGAAACATGAGTCCAATGTGAGAGGAAACAAGCATTTATTTGAGATCCAAAAGAAGAGCAGTTTGGAAAAGAGTGAACACCTTTAAATTCGGCAGCCCACAGATTAAAGGTATCTAATATGGTCCCTTCCGTCTTAATTAAAAGTCCTTCTGAAGGTGTCTTTTCTAGTTTATGTAATCACCTGGTTGTAAATTGTGGTGTTTAATTTCTTTCCTTTATTTAATTGAGTATCAAAAGCAGATAAAGCTAAATGTATAGGTCAAACTGCAATTAGGAAGTGAAAGTTCATGTTTACCAAATGGGGCAGATCTTTAGAAGAATTGTAGATATCAGGGTTGAAGTTTGAAATGTCACTCATGATGTCATCAATTGTTCAGGTAAATTTTCCAAATGGCTTATATAGCATCAAGCAAAAAGACTTTCTAAGTATGAGCTATTGTGACAATTTCTTTGAAGTTTATATTCAAATCGTTTATGTTTATTTAGTAGGACTTCAGGGAAAGGGGCAGCTAGTAAGGCTACTGGGAACCCTGTAAGCAAGGTACCAGGCTAGTTTTCCCAAGGAGGCTTCCATAAGTCAATTATTGTTCCTTAAAGCTGTCTGGTCATATCTGAGCCTATGCATCTATTTTGCAAACATGACATCCCATGTTTGATAATATAACCAGTGTTTCCAGATTGTTACAAGGAGAACAAATTTTTATTGAACTTATGTAAATAAGTACGCAGCCATGAAAACAGGCCTACTCACTTACTAAGAGCTTCCACGGTCTGGAGGGATCAGGTAAGGAGAATAAGATGTTTCGATTTTGCTTACAAAGATGTAATTTACCATAGTGCTTTAAGTCATAGGAGAAAAAAATTTCCTTTTACCTGGAAAACAAAGATCAAAAGAACCAGTGGTATTTATATATCAGATAAAAAGTCACAGAAATTGTAATCATCCTCATCAGTTCATTCTGTCTCACGTTATTAATTCTTGTTGATCTTGATCTTTTTTTAGCAGCTTTATGAATCCAGTTTTTACTTAGAGTTGTGCAAATCCTCACCTAGTTAATGGTATGGTCTGAAAATTTACCGGAAACCTGTATTTTAGAGTAAGTGCCAAAGTCTTCTCCATAAATCCCTGGGAAGATGAAACGTATTTGCGAAAGCATCAGGGTAAGACAGTGACTCCCTGTAAATGACAAAGACAAAATGACAGTTAAAGGTCTTATTACAATGCAATTGACAAATTTCCTTTGCTCTGCAACACACAATATTTTAAGATAACAACTAGAATTACAAATGAAAACGTTATATCAAGACATTATAGATTTTTAGAAATTTTATATAATTTTTAGAACATTTATTTTAATAATGATAAAGATGCATATAAATACAACACAATTATTTCTCATTTGACAATGCTTTTCATGTAATTTGGGATATCAATTAGGCCTAATTAATTTAATTCTCTCAGAGAGAGAGAGAGAGAGAGAGAGAGAGATGTCCTTGAAATGTTTCAGGAATCCTTCTTCAAAATCCCAAAGTTATTTTTAGGTTAGAAAAGACTATTTAATTTTTAAATTTTGGGAAGTTTGTTCATATGTATATGAAAGGTTTTAAAACACTTGGTAAAATAGGATAGGATCATAGGTCACTGTGAAACAATGTTTAGTTATCCATCTAACCATGATGACAAAGACTTTGTCGCCAAATACAGAAAGTTAAACAGTTGTAAGCAAAATTTAGCTCCTTAAAAATTAAGAAGACTTGATTTACCTAAGTAATCAAAAACTTTATGATAAAGAACCCAGGAAATCATTTTTAAAAAAACACAAAATCTTTGCTTTCCCTTTATAATCTCTTAATAAGTGCATATCAGTGGTACAGGAAAACTTTGTCTTTTTAGCAGATCAAAAAACATGAAGTCTAGTTTCACTAAATATTAATATTAAAGCTTATACTGAATTCATTTAATCTTATCCGGCTTGATCACACATAAAATTTTCTCTCTCAAGATCTTTTGTTTTCTTACCCATTCAGTAATAACCAACTTATTTTAGGCCTAACCATTTTTTTTTTAATTCCCTCAAAAAAATGTATCTCCATACCTTATACCTTCTATTATGGAAAACATATTATTTTTCTATCATCTTATTTAAAATTTTTAACCCTTAGAAATCTTAGTTTGTAGTGAAAACTAAAAAGTAAGCAATTATGAGTAGTCATATTAGCATTCTATAGATTGGCAAACCTCTGAATACATTTCATAACCTCTAGAAACATATTTTATATGCTTCCTCAACAACACAACACATTTTTATTAACAAATTTAAACTTATCTTTTAGTTTCTCTGTACTAGGAAGCCCAAAGTCGGTAAACTTAGACTTACTTTGCAATTAATGTTTTAATATATTATCTTATTTGGAAATGATCTAAATATTCAATAAATTTCTATCATTTAATTTAACTAGCAAAACTTTAAAGCTTCAAGTTACCAGATTTTGGGAAACTATTCTTAAGT
>NW_011913994.1:0-1563 GCF_000151845.1 Pteropus vampyrus | reverse complement strand
ACAATTAGATAAAAAAGTTATGGCTCATATATACAATGGAATATTACTCAGCCATTAAAAAAAAATGAAATCCTACCATTTGCAATGACATAGATGGACTTAGAGGTTATTACGCTGAGTGAAATAAGTCAGACAGAGAAAGATAAATACTATATGATTCCACTTATATGCGGAAGCTAAGGAACAAAAAGAACAAACTAATCGAAAACAGACTCACAAATATAGAGGACAATCTGGTGACAGCCAGAGCGGAGGGGCTTTGGAGGGCTGAGAGAATGGGGTGAAGAGTTAAAGAAGTACAAATTAGTAGTTGATAGATGGTCACGGCCATGAAGCACGGCACAGGGAATGCAGTTAGCATTAATGTACTGGCAAGGTGGAGAGCCAGAGAAGGGAAAGAGCAGTTAGGGGGATTGTTTTACAAACTATATAAATGTTTAAGCAATGTACTGTATACTTGAAATTAATAAAATAAAAATTTAAAAAAGTACTGCACATTTTCTTTGTTTCATTCCCTTTGTTTCATATATGATTGTTCCTGTCTAATACTCATTGTAGTCACATCGTTATTTTGTAACGATGTAAAATAACAAATCAGGGAATGAGAATAACTATGAAGAGATGCTATTGTAATAAAAATTAGGTCAAAAGACTATATTTGAATCTATAAAAGTCATTCAAGATTTCTATTTCTTTTTTAGGAATGCTTTATAATGAACATAAAAAGGTATAAATGCTATTCCTTACAAAATGTGTTAAAGATGATACAAAAGCAGGTTTTTTACTTTAAAGGATGATATTTTACTTTCAATCCAATTTCAATCCAATTTTATTTTGGAATGTTTGCCCTATAAAGTAAACAATGTTGTGCATAATAGTGAAATGAACATGGTAATACAGATATCTCTTTGAAATCAGGATTTTAATTCCTTTGGTTATATACCCAGAGTGAGATTGCTGGATCATACAGTAGTTCTATTTTTAATTTTTTGAGGAATCTTTATACTGTTTTCCACAGTGACTGCACCAATTTATATACGATGTAGTATTTTTCAGCCTTAAAAAGGAAATCCTGCCATTTGACAACATAGATGAACCTGGAGGACATTATACTATATGCTAAGTGAAGTAAGCCAGATACAGAGAAACAAGTATTACTGATCTCACTTATATGAGGAAATGGAAATAATCAAGCTTAAAGAAGCAGAGTAAAATGATCATCACACAGTGTTGGGGGAGGGGAAAACAGGGAGGTGTTCATCAAGGGGTACAAAGTTTCAGTTACGCAAAATAAGTCCTAGAGATCTAGTGTACAGCATAGAGCCTATGGTTAGCGATATTAAATTGTACACTTAAAATTTTTCTGAGAGTAGAACTTATGTTGTATTCTTATCACAACAGATACATAAATAAAGAGAGTAGGAGGAAACTTTTGGAAGTAATGAATATGTTTTTTATATTGATTGATGGTTTTGCAGATGTATATAGTTGACACTTGAACAACACAGCAGAGTAATGATTTCCATTATGTGTAGCTGAAAGTACACATATATATCGTGACTC
>NW_011913993.1:0-1737 GCF_000151845.1 Pteropus vampyrus | reverse complement strand
CAACTTGTCACAGGGTGGCTCCACCGTAGGAAGTGGCTGGTGTCCCGCCACTACTGACCCACAAAATGGGCATTTCCGCCAGTTCCGCCCCAAGCCAGCCCCGTGGCCTCAGCAGGTCAGCGTGCTGCTCTGTCCCCCGACGTCCGAGTCTGCGGATGTGGGCGACGGCTCTGTTGCACCTCGGACCCAGGGAGGAGCACACATCAGGAGGAACTGAGGAACATGGGTGGGTTCGGGGGTCTCCTCACGAACCCCGTCTGTTCACATAGTCCTCTCGGGGCCTCGGATCAAAATCCACCTGACTCCGAGACCCCGAGGAAGACGAGAGGTCGCCCCAGGCCCCGGGGCAGATGGGGAGTGGGGACAGGGGTGGGGGGAGGGTGTCCCTGCTCCCCCCGTCCCAGCTGCTGGCCCGTCTGCAGAAGGCTTGTGGGCGAGGGGACGTCTTCACGTTCGAGGTATTGTTATCAGGGATGCCGAGGTGACGCTTTGGGACCACTGCCCCTGAGTAGATCGAGTGCCACTCGCAGCTGACCCCGGGACGGGAGGCGGACGGAGCGGGTGTGTGGGCGGCAGCCTTTTTGTGGTTTCCCCAGGAAGGAGCGGGTGGGGGTGGGGGGGCATGGACAGTGTGAACAGTTTCAGGGGCTCTGGGAGGTTGGGGCTGTCCCCGTCTGGGCAGGGGACAGTGGGCTGGAGTGGGAGACGGAGCCTGATATGGTGGGTGGGGTGGGGTGGGCTCTGAGCTGGTTGGTTTGCATTTGAAAAGCGAGCTCTGGGCCGCGGTTCACCATCCCCAGGAGCTGGTCACCCCGGAGAGACAGTCCCTCCAGGTCAGCACGGCCTGGAAGGCAGGGCCTCAGTGAACGAAAGGCAGGTTCACGCGGGCAGGTGCGTGAACTGCGGGGCCCAGCGGACCGGGTCTGCGTGCTCGCCTCTTCTGTCCTGGTTCCCAGGCCGGGTCTCGCCCGGCCCCTCCCGAGGGCCGCCCGCCCCCTCCTGCCACCAGCTGGGAAAGCCGCCCCCTCGGCCAGCTCCAGGTCCGCAGCCTCCACTGAGGACCCTGGTCTGGGGTCTCCCGAAGCCTCGGTTTCCCACTCGTGAGGTTCACGTGATGTCACGCGCGTTACGCGCTTGATCCCGTTGATCCCGCGCCCGGCGCGTGGTAAAGACTCGGCATGCGTGGCCCCTTAATGCTTTTATGATAGTTCCAATGTCTGGAAAGAGTTTTAAAGAATTTGTTTTTTTTTCCTATAAAAATACGCTTTCTGAAAATAACCGGCTCAGCCCACTGTGACGGGCACACGTGGCGGGTGGCAGGGGAGCAAGCTGGCCGCGTGGACCCCACGGTCCCCAGCAGCCGGCGTTGCTGCCGGGCGGGGGCGGAGGAGCGTCTTCCAGGGACGGACAAAGCCAGGGCTTCTGGAAGAACGGATTCCGCCAAAAGCAGGCAATACTCAGGCACACGTCACGTTTTAGGTTGAATGTTTTTGCTGTGTCTTTCCAACTTCTGAGATAATTGAATTGGACTCACATCACGAAGACAAAACATGATTTAAAGCTCCCGCCCAAACTCGGTAGGGTGGCCCGCGTCTTCCTTGGCTCCCGGCCGATGGGCTGCCTCCTGTCCTTAAACACACAGGTGCAACCGGCAGCCCTCCTCAGGGGTCCCGAGGTGGGTCCCACACCCCTCTTGGGAGCGCTGGCTGCCTGGGCTGTAGTGGGCCTGCTCTTGGG
>NW_011913992.1:0-2103 GCF_000151845.1 Pteropus vampyrus | reverse complement strand
AGGACAGCCCCTTTTGGAAAACAAACAGGAGCACTGATCTAGCGTCATCCGGTTCATAAGCAGCTGACAGCTGTACGCAGCAGCAAGTCAACCAGAAGAACTAGTAAGCCATTTCTAGGGTTTCACGGGAAGGATGCAGAGTCCTAATAGCCGGTCCTCTCCTCTGGGGAAATGGGCCACTTGGCCCCCAGATGTGCCTCTTCCTGGACTCAGTCCTGCGTCAGCATCCGCGGGCTGGGCGGTTACCGGGCCGGAGCATGCGCCCTGGGCGTTGCATAATCATCCAGCAGCCTCTCGCCCTCGCGCTTGTCTTAGGCTCCCCCTGCTGGAAACACAGGAAAATGCAGCTTTCGCTGACCGGCTCTTTGCCCCAGGCTTTCTCTACTTAGTACAGTTATATACTCACTATGCCACCACCTTAAGGGAATTTTCTGCAGAGAAAGAGAAATAATGAATTTTAACCCCGCAGCACAAAGCGTCCACTGGAGCATCAATCAATAGACAGTTTCGGTGGGAGAAAGGGCTCATTCTCAGCAGTTTTCCCACATGACCCAATCTAGCCTTAAGCCTGTACTCTGAAGGATGGAGAGGGCCGGCCTCTGTCTGACAGAGCAGAGAAGGGGCCAGGCAGGATCTCTTAGTGCCTGGCGGAACGTGAAGGGGCCAGGTTTGCAGCCTTCTCTTACCTTTAACTCCACATCATATCCTAGAAGCAGAAACCCTCCGACGGCGGGGATGTCCTAAAGCTTCCTTTTGCCTGACTCCAATCTCGACAAACCGCCTATCACTTGTACAGAACTGCGGCGACTTTCCTTGAAG
Organism: Pteropus vampyrus; assembly: GCF_000151845.1. Lineage (NCBI taxonomy): Eukaryota > Metazoa > Chordata > Mammalia > Chiroptera > Pteropodidae > Pteropus > Pteropus vampyrus. Next base: position 1,284 of record NW_011913992.1, on the reverse strand, counting down.
TGTAAGCTGTTGCCCTCATCCAGCCATAAGAATATCAGAAGCATTCGGTCTTGTTTCTAACTCATTTCTTGCAAAATTTTCTGACCCCCGAGTTTGGGCGAGCTCTAGCAGAACATTTCTCACGCCACTGTGCGCTTTCACTGGAGGAAGGTGGCATTGTTATTGTTTCGCTGAGAAAAAGTTAACCATGTGTCACTCTCTCTTAGCTAGTGACAAGTGTGACACATCTCTCACCTGTACTGTGGCGCAAGTGTCGCTGGGCTGAGCAGAGATTGAGGGGCTGGCAGTTTTGCGCAGGCAAAGAAAGTGCTCTCTCTGGATCTGTTAGGGAATCCTTGCCATAGCTTTTTGGTCCAAGCTATTTATGCTTTTGTCTTCTCGTGGTTCTCAATCCTAGTTGCACTTTAGAGTCACCCAGGGAGCTTTAAAAAAATCACCCATGCTCAGGCTCTGCCCCAGAATAACTAAATCAGAATCTCTGGGGAGGGGAGCCAGGACATCTGTATTTTTTTTTTTTTTTAAAGATTCTCAGATAACAGTAAGGATCAGCCAAGGCCAAGAACTACTGTCCTAGTCTTTATCACCCCAGCCTGTTGGAAGGGACCTTATACAAAACAGGAACTCGGCAATGTTTCATAAATGAGTGAGTGAATGAATGAACGAGATCTGGGAAGGGTAAAAATGGATGTGTACTCCTTTATGACAGATTCTAAAATATTGCGATTAATGAATTAATAACTAGAAATAGACCACGCGATAAAGGCTGTGCCAAAACTAGCGGTGAAAAACTAAAATTCTCCCTCTTTGGAGGGAGGGTAGGACAGCAGGACAAGAAGGAGCGGGGAGAGGGGACGAATTTGAAGTCTCAGAACTGACTGAGAGAAAGGATGATGGTGCTGCCTGTGTTTCAGGGGGTCAGTCTGGCAGAATCTCTTGCTGAGCACACAGTGCAAATGGAACTTGGGGTGCTCTGGAGTGGTTGAAGCAGAGGACCAAGGTGCCATGCGCTTAGGGGAGGCAGGACACAAACTCGTCAAAGAGACTCAGGAACAAGAATACACATTTGAGGAGTCGAGGCAAGTTCTACCCCCACTGGAGCTAGAACGTGAGCTCCTTGTGACCAGGAACAGTGTCTTTCTCAGACTCTTCTGGAAAGTTTTTATTTCCCAACATTTGTGTGAGTAGACTGGCTTTTCAAGAGAGAGCAAGCAACAGGGGAACTGACAGAAAAATTAAGGACAGAATTAAAATTCAGTGGGATTGCAAATGGCTAGAATCCATGCA
>NW_011913991.1:0-2140 GCF_000151845.1 Pteropus vampyrus | reverse complement strand
AGTAAGTAAAATAAGGCTTACTTGAATACAAGCACTGTGCTGTGACAACTAATTTGAGAACTGAGATGGCTGCAAAGTGACTAGGGAACAGTGAATGTATACAGCGTGGAGATTCTGGACAAAAAGGGATGACTCACATACCGTGTGAGATAGCATGAGATTTGATCACACTATTCAGAACAGTACACAATTTAAAACTATGAATTATTTATTTCTGCAATTTTGCACTTAATATTTTTGGGCCAAGGTTGACCACAAGTAACTGAAACAACAGAAAATAAAAACCACAGACAAAAAGTGGACTACCCTCTGCCTCCCGAAACTTGTAGATATTATTTCTCAGCCAATCCAATCAAACACTGCATCGTTTGTGATACCATTAGTACTAGTACATATAAAGTTATCATAAAAACTTAAATATGAAAAAGTAATTTCGAAAATAGGAAACACAAATAACCAAGAATCATACAAAAAAGATGTTCAACTTCATGACTAAGAAAAAAATGCAAATTAAAACAAAATTGAAATATTATTTCACACTGATCAGACCGGCAAATTTAAAAGTCTCATGATAGAAGTGTTGACAAGGATGGAGAAATGGGAACTCGTACACTGCTAGTCGGAGTACAAATGGGTTTAGCCACGTTGGAGAGAAATTGGGAAATATTTAGTAATATATCAGATGTATATACCCTACAATCCAGAATTTCCACTTCTATGAGGTTTATTGCAGAAATCTGCACACAGGTTCACAGGAAGTTTTGTCCATGAGTAATCAGAATATTATTTGTAATAGCAGCAATAAAGGCGGGAAGTGGGGAGAAACAAGTTCTTTCAAGAGAAGAATGGTTAAATGCATACAACTGCAAGAGAATACTAGGTAGCATTTAAATGAGTAGAAAATGAACAAATTTTTAAAATACAATGTTAAATGAAAAAGTTATAGAAGGATCTGTACATTTCTAATATATTATTTATATGTATATTTAAATACACAAAACAATGTTAAGCATTGTTTGTAGACAAATATATTTAAATGTAAGGAAAAAAAGGAAAAAAATACCTAAAAATGTCTCTGAAATATTTTATATCCTTAAAAAAACACTAACACAAATATGGCAAATAGTAACATCAATGAATTTAAAGGTAGTTATCTAATGTATTTTTCCACTCTCAGTACTTTTGAAATATTTCCTATTTTCAACATACATTAATTTGATAAATACAAAAAGTATAGTCAATAAATAAATAAATCTATAATAGCATTACCCAAAAGATAACACTGTTGATAATTTGTTTTATTTTCTCCCAAATTTTTTTACATTTTGTTTTAAACAATTTTAGGCTTTCAAAAGAGCCGTAAAACAGTATGAAGTATTCACGTATACCTTAATGTTCACAATTTATATAATCTTAATGCAACTATCAAATCAGGAAATTAACACTGGCATAATACCATCAATGAAACTATAGACCTTACTTGAATTTCATCAATTTAATCTCTATTGCTCTTTCTCTATTCTAGGATCTAACACTGCATTTACTTATAGTATTTCTTAGTCTCCTACAATCTATGACAGTTCCTCAGTCCTTACCTATCTTTCATGGCCTTCACACTTCTGATCAGAATAACTCTCAATGTGGGTTTGCCTAGTGTTTCCTGATGATTAGACTGAGGTTATGCTTTTTTTTTTTTTTTTTATTACAGAGTGATGCCGTGTCCTTCTCAATGCATCATTTTAGGAGGTGCATGATAGGTCTTATTACTGGTGATATTTATCTTGAGCACTTAGTTTAGGTGGTGTCTCCTGGATTTTTTCACTGTAAAATTACTATTTTCCACTTCGTAAAGGATATATTGGGTGAGATACTCTGAGATGGCTGATATTCTGTTTCCTCTCAAACTTTTGCCCAATGATACTAGCATCCATCAGTAGATTTTGCCTGCAACAATTATAACTGTTGCCTAATGGTCATTTCTCCTTCATTCCTTCTGTATTTGTTAATTAGAAGTCTTCTGTAAGGAAGAGCTATCACTTCTCCCACATTTATGTGCATACTCAATTATAGATTTAGATGAGCATGACTCAATGATATTTATCATATGGGTTATATAATGTTAAAAAACAAAATCAAACTG
>NW_011913990.1:0-2129 GCF_000151845.1 Pteropus vampyrus | reverse complement strand
TATTATTTATTTCCACAGGATATTTTATGCAGTCATATCAATTTAAATTTACTGACATTGTTACTATTTTCATCATTTATTGGTCATTCTTTCCTGTTTGGTTCTTTGTATTCTGTGTCAATGACCGTTTATCTTTGCATATGTTTCTTTGCTTTTAATATTTGGTGCTGATTTGCTCTCAATATTTCCCTCAGTTTTTTTTAATAATATCTTTATCTCAAAATAAGAATTTTAATTTTATTATTAAAATAAAAGAATGCTTTAAGATATTACTATGCCTTTTTATGTTTCAGTTATCTAACAAAATCTTTATTTCATATTTTATCTCCTTGATAACTCTAGTGTCTGAAACTCTTATATGTCTGTTTCTAGTGTCTGTTCATCTTACTGGTTGTTATTTGTATTCATTTTTCTCCTCATAGGCCTGTTCACTTTGTTTGGTTTTGAAAAGTACATTGAAAGCATGTTTTTCTAAATGTTAAATACTACTAAGATGATATTTTCCTTTTGGTATAATGTGTTTATTCCAGATATCTCAGACCATTAGTAGACTAAGGTCTGATATTTAAAGTCAAAGATTAAAATGATCCAAAGTTAGTTTTTGGTTAAAGGCCAGAAAATTTGTGCCTGATTTTTTCTGGGTTACAAAATAAAGGTTTTGGGGGGCTTGAGAAGTTAGTAGAACTCCCCTGCATGGGCAAGCCTGGTATCCAGAATTTGTCCCCAGACCCTTACGAGGCTCTCAAAAGCACATTGCAGGTTTTTTGCTACCTCTTTCAATAAAGGCAGGAAAAAATAGTTACAAACTCTAGACTCAGATCTCAGAGTGTGTTTGTTTTTTTCCCTGGGAAGTTGGCTCAGAAATTATTGACAATTTTATTAGCTCTTTGGTACCTATAAGCAGATTTTTTAAATATCTGTAACGTTCAGCTTTTTAAATTGCCTTCAATGAGAGAATTTGTCTCAATGATCCAATCCACTATTAACAGATGTTAAAATCTATGCATTCTTTGTAAGATTCAAAAAAATTTTACTATTTAACTCTATAATAATAGGGCAAAAAATGTAAAAGAACTTTAATAAAAATAACTTGAAAACTTTTATTGAGGGTCTATTTTTCTTACAGTTTCTCAAGAGTTTGGCTACAATTGAACCATTTTATTTATTTCACAATAGCCAATATAGTGTTTTATATGCAAAAGATACATTGCATGATAAAAGGCAATGCTAGGGTTCTAAAATCTATATTTTTATTATTTTACATAGAGAAATACAGTCCGTTAACTTTCATTAAATATAATGTATTTTTTTAAAGAAAATATGTTAACAGCAATGTTTTGAAAAAGTAAAACTCCAATACTTAGATCTACTTTACTTAATTTCCAATGCAGTTTGGGGAGGAAAAAAAGTATAACAGAATCCTGTTTTTCCTGAAGTTCTCTATACCTAATAGCAACATGGGCTCAGAAACATTTGATTAATATTTCTAAAAAGCTGAAACAAAACAATACAAAAAATAAAAAATAACTCAAGATTAATTCATTCTGATTATCTACTTCATGAATTTTGTAGCTTAAAGTGAACATACTTGAATTGGAAAATTTAGAAAGGACAATTTCACTTCAAGTTATATACATCAAATAATTAAAAACGGAAACCCAGAGTTCATTACAGTGTTCATAGCAACATCTTAAACAATAATAAAGTGTAGAAGAAAATCCAAATGTTTGTTGATGAATGAGTGACTATTGTATGTAATATAGTCATATAATAAAATATCATTCAGCCTTAAAAAAGAATGAAATTCTGATACATGCTACAATTTGGATGATCCTTGAATACATTATGCTAAGTGGTAAAACGCAAATGATAAACGGCAATTTATGGAGAAAGAGAGTAGAATAGTGTTATTAGGACTTGGGGGAGAGAGGAATGGGGAGGTTACTGTTTGATGGGTATAGAGTTTCAGTTTGGGATAATGAGAAATTTCAGGAGATAGATAGTGGTGATGGTTATACAACAATGTGAATGTATTTTATGCTATTAAATTGTACACTTTAAATTGTTAAAATGGTAAATTTAATATTATGTACATTCTATCACAATAAAATCAAATAAATTAAAAAATG